>NW_010395791.1:24186-48087 GCF_000710305.1 Buceros rhinoceros silvestris | reverse complement strand
CCCCCCCCACACACACAGAGAAGAGTGTTAAACACTTCCAGAAAGAAGGAAGCACAGAGGAAATGGCAACATTGCTACAGAGGGAGCAGTGTCTCTGTCCTTGCCATTCTACCTCCCACTCTCTGCCAGCAGGGTTTCCCCAGATTCCTCTTTGGGAAAAGCCACCTCCTGCAGTTTAATGTCCTGCTCTCTTCCTACCTCACCTGTGCCTAGGATCCATCCAGAGAGCTACTGCCCACCTTGTGCTCTTAGTGCACCAGAGTAAGATCTTTCTTGTTCACTAAAGCTGAACACTGAGTGCATTTGGGAAGGTGGGGGGAGGAATAGTTTTCTTATAACTCACTTCTACAAGGCATCTTTAGAAAAATCTCGCACAGCACAGAGCGAAAGAGAGCTAAAAGATCATACCATCTTCCTTGCTTGTTGCTACTTGTTCCCTTTATACGAAGGTTATATGTTTACGTGACTTCATTTCAGTCTGTTAATTGAAATTAACATGAACATTTATGGCATGAAAATTTAAAGGTCTTCAACATGCATGTACAAGGGAAGTATAATTCAAGCTTAAAATAAAGTAAGTAATCTAACATATTCTGATGAGAAAACATAAATGCTTTTAAATGACTTGGAGGAAAGCAACTAAAACCCTCAGGACCACAAGACATTCAAGATGTTATTGTTTCAAAAGCAGACAACTTATTCCCTTTTTGATGGATGTGTTTGTTGAAGGGAAGTTTTTGTTTGTTTCTTTTTTTTTTCTTTTTTATTAATTTAAGAGAATGTGTACTGGGCTCTGTAGCATCAGATGAAGTTCTCCAGCCAGTATTTAGAGGAGGAAGAACTTGCTCTGGTTTTGGATCTCTATACATTGAGCATTGGTGGTGCAATGACTACTGCTGTTACCCGGATAGTTTCCCCCCTCAGATACGATTACTTTTTAACTCCTGACAACTCATGCCTGTCATACTCCATCTGCAGAAATTTGCTCATTGTATCAATCTCTCAACATTGTATTTCTTGTCTCAACAAAAGACTATTAACTTTTCAGATTCACCAGTTTTCCCATTAAAGAGGTCTCGCTGAATAATTGAAGGACAGAACAATGTATTAATGTAAAACGGAAACTTACAAAGTCATCATTGTTCTTATTAATGTTTGGACACTGTATTTGATAATGGCTAGAATTCTCTTTTGAAGTAATATCACTTTAGACAAATATGCTTGGACATGTTTAGATCTCAACAACAGTTAAATTTATTTTCACTGAAATCAACATCAAGAGAGCCAGAGCTTAATAAATCTGCTCACTTAGGCTTGCACTCTTAAAACACGGCAAAGCAAACATGCAAAGGATTCCACATAGGAGTTTTGGATATGGTTGTGACTTATTAGGAATACAAATACCTTTAGGAAATTTTATCAAGGTGTATTTCCATGTTGGTACTCTGTGTTTCTAAACAAATAAAATAATAAGCAATGTAATTGGTAAATACATTTGCAAAAAAGTTATATGTAGATTAACAAACACAGGAAGTATGGCTTTTGTTAATACTGGGATATTTCTAGAGACTGTAATTTTCACAAGCTATTTTGCCAACACCAGAGTAATACCTCTGATGTGGGAAAACACAAACATTAAAATCTATGAGACAGTAGAAATCAGGTAGGTAGAGAAAGAGAAAATAAACTAGGTCCATGGATGATAAAATATGATTTAAAAAAGGGAAAAAGTGTTGTATATCACAGATTCTGTGGCTTAACTGAAATAACACAGGATCAGAAATACATAAAGGTGGAGAGATTGTTTTAAATGAAAAAGGCAGAAAGAATCACATACAGAAAAAAAACCCCATCCTCTTATGAGTTAAATTACATGCATTCCACTTCCAAATGTTTCTTACTTCCTCAGATATAAAATCCTGTCATACTTCTGAGAAATATATCACAACATTAGTTTTCTGCATACAAATACTTGTGTTTCAGAGAATGCAATTTTTTATATTGTTTTTACTACTCAAAAAGTAAAAGCATGTTGTATTTGAATTATATGTTGTTCTTACCTGTCTTGAGAAACTACCTTTTCAGTTTTCAAGAGTACTTTGATCCGATGTCTGTATCAAACCATCTAACCTTAAATAAAACCTTGTGCTAGGGGAGAGACTCTCATTTCTATTAATTTTTATACCAAAAAAAAAAAAAGACAGATCCTTTTACAAGGTAGCCTAGAGTGACTAGTTCTTGTCACAATGTTGTCATAGTGACAGTGACATCAATATACTTCGTGACAATCAGTACAGCAATTTATCTGGGGAAAACATCAGCGTTGATTCCAGAGTGTCTTTTGTATTGCTTTCCTTTTCAAATCTCATTAGATTATTTATTTTTGCACTATTCCTTAATTCAAATGTGATTGTACTAATTCTTCTGATTGTAATCACCTTTGTTAAAAAAAAAACAAACTCAAAACTGTAATAATATGAATAAAGTTTGACTGTAAAATTTCTTTATACAAATTAAAATCTCAGCTATTTGTTAGCATAACAGAGAGACCACTTACATTTGTTTCTGTGACTTGGCACTCAATCTTTTTTTGAAAGAAGAGACAGGGTTGCTTACAATATAAAGTACTACACACAGATACTCGCAGGAAAAGTAGCAGAAAATGTTCTGCCAGAAAGAGGCAATATATTCTCAGTCTCGGGTATATTTTGGTAGGAAATACTCTACATCCACTGGAACCTCTCAACATCAGAGTCATTCTTCACATCATTATAGCACCCATCTTCAATGTACAAGTTGTCGCCTTCCTGAAACTTTTTGCATTTCCCCTCAGTAATTGCTACATGGCGTACAATCATGATGTTCTTGAGACAGAAAGTGTAAATTCCCCAGTTTTTGTCTGGCAACAGTCACCAAAACTAGGTAAAGGTTGCAGTTCATCTCTTATCCACCTAATCTTTGTACTATATAAAATCTGCCAAGGCAACAAATTAGAGGTAATTTGGTTATTCTCTATGGAAAACAGAAATAATTTTCAGAATACAGGTGATAAACTTCAGTGCTGATTTCAAATAGGTCCTTCAAACTGTATGACTTAAAAAAAAAAATGTTTACTTGATAACACTCACAAACTCCTGGCAATAGCTTGAATCCTAAATGGATCACCTCTTTTTTCATTATTACTTAACATATTAAGTGGGAATTAACCCAATATACGTCTGCAGTTTCTAAAGAGGAAACACCATTTACCAGTACGTAAAGTCAACATATTCCCTTATCTTGAACATTACATGTATTTGTAATCACAAATACTTGAAATAAAAGCCATAGCTGAGTAAGGAGAAACACAGAGAACTCGGGTAACTTTTGGAAGTAAGCTAAGTTTCCTATCATTTAATATTAGGTACATCAGGTTTATAGCTGAAGCTAATCATCTACACGGCATGCAACCTGCCAAAGCAATTCACGCTGCCATTTCAACGTCTTGCTAACTGGGATCACTCATCCTCCAAAAGTGCCTCTATCTCCCCATTAAGTACTGTCTTCATTACTTATGTCTACCATAATTTACAGTTATTTTAAACTGGACACATTGTTCAGCCTGACTCTCTTAAAAATCTTATGAATCTTATTATATATAAATATGGGTTCATATATGCTACAAACAGTAGGTAGAATCCAACGAAATGATCAAGTAATAGGCTTAGGGGGAAAAAAGTTACTATCCATAAATAGCCAAATATCCATAATAAAATACTACATAATCAAATAAAGGTTTTGAAGCTTAGAATACAAGCTAGTTCACAAAGGAACGAGGTTTATCAATGGCTGCTCTCAGATGGGCAGACCATAGCATATTTCTCAGGAAGTCCCTAAAGATAGACAGAAGGATTTGAGTTGCAATACTTAGCATGCCACATTTCCTTTTAAGATCCTACTGAGCAGGTTATCTTTTATTTTGAAATGCAATTACTACACTATGTGATAAACAAGACTTGGGCTCTTTACTATCCACAGCAGTTAATGGGAAGCCTGACTGCCTCAGGCATTTTATAACTATCCCTAAATGATTGTATTATAGGGTTTGAAAAGTTTGACCAGAACTATATTATAAAGGATGAGCAATAGATGAGAGAGTCTTGTGTCCTATTAGTTGGTACTTGGCACAAAGTCAGGTGCATTTACCTCATTGTGTGCATACACTTTAAGTAGAAAACCAGCCCTTATCGATTCAACCATGCAAATTGGGAGTGAGTACTCTGGTCTACAGTACATTAACAACGCAAAACGAGGAAAGCATATTTTGTTTCTTTGTAAAGTAAACTTAAAGAAAAAACATTTATCAAGTTTTTAAATCCCTAGGTTGCAAAATATTAATAGCATTATACATATTGGAATATTTTAGAAGTTATTTTTAATGTTGTTCTTCATAACTGACATTTGCATTATTGGATTACTCATCCAAAAGGCCAGAGAGACAAACATCTCTCAGCTGCTTCTCTTAATCATGTGACACTGAATTCTTCACTGATATTCCTACAGATGACAGAAGTTCAGTACTGACCTGAAATCATTCTGTGTGACTGCTTTAAATGTTAAATAAACTTTTTTGAAACTCGGTGGTGATACTTGAAACAATTCTTTGGAAAATGTAATAGGAATAATCAAGAAAATGAGGGTAAGTTTAAAAACTATAAGAAAACTGAGATAGTAAGACCCTGAATTTTCACTGATATCCTAGAATTTAAATCTTTATCGTGTCTTCCTCACTGAAATCACATACTTTCTGAGCAACAAGCACATATAAGTGGATTTGTTCAGAATAAATCACATTAGTGAACACACAGGAAAATTTGATTTAAAGAGTGACACAGAAATAGCAGACAGTGAGCCTTCTTGTTAGACTAATGCAGAAAAACCCCTGCTTTATAAAACAATTTAGCCTAACATCCCGGTTAGTTAACTAAGACTTTAAAGCAACAAATCCATCAGCTTGGAAATTTATTTGGCATCTTTTATTTCACTAAAATCACAAATGCCCAAATTTTCTTCACAGGCGGCGTTTCTGTCCATATATGATTGGTTTGGGTATCACTGTTGTAAATGAAGATGAAGTTTGTTTTAAAATATAAGCAAGTGTGATGGAACAGAGCTTCTATTCTCAATTAGATGATAAAGCAGTCCTCCTACTAATCCTGTTTTGGGATACTGTTAATTATCTTTTCAGATAAAGAAAAAAAATTATCCTGGGTTTATGAACTCTGGTTCTAAATCACTAAAATTTTCATCTCTGAAATAAATCCCCTTGAGAATCACAAACTCAATGCAGTTTTGCAAGAAATGTGATGACAATATATATAATTTTAGTTTACTTGAGTTAAAAAAAAAAAAATTAAACACATGTAAAAGTACATGCAGGCTTCCTTTGTGCTGTTAATTTGACTTTGGTTTAAATTAACAATTTTATAAGCTGACATCTGTGAATGAGTATATATTTTTGTTGTATAAAAGTGACTGAATTTGCAAATAAAAAAGTTAGTAAGTTTGTTCAGTGATATATATGTATGAACTTAAACAGATTTCTGTAATATGGAATAACTGATTAGAATAGAGGATGTACCTGGTCTCCTAGATACTTGTGATGTTTATAATTAAAGAACTGACAGAGCACGTACAGTTTTTTGATCATTAGGTCGTTTTATCGAGTCCATAACCCTTCAATTAATCTCTGTAAGTTTTATGACATATTAACAATAAAAACTTCATGCAAAGGACTGATATTATTGCCAGTGCCAGGTCTGAAATAAATTGATCAAACCAGTTCCAGTTAAGAAACCTCAGAGGGCAGAAAGAAATGGCAGAGCAAAACAAACGAACAAATCACAGTAGAAGTCATTCTGTTTCATCAGAATCTTCCCACCAATCTGATAAGGTATCATTGAACATCACTGATCCCTAAGAACCCCTGTGAATTTATAGACATCTAACATTGGAAGCCAATACTCTCCATCAGTCTGAACCCTTAGACCCTGAATTTAAACAATTTTTTTTTAATTATTTTGCACTGCAATTATAAACCCACTGGGCTACATTGCGAGCAGGGTACTGAGGAACAGAAGCTACCTGCGCAGGGTTTAAACAGCTATCAAAGGCCAGGTTTTCAATTTTTAAAAGGTGAAATTGCTCTTGTCTTCTTGCTCACTGCAAAATGTTTCCATAAAGAAAGAAATTGCTTACTATACCATGGTTTAATTCAGCAGTCAGGGCATATACAGAACAGCCAAAATTAGTTTATTTTGTAGAAACACCTTACTAACCCATGGCAAATTGGTTATATATGGCAGGCTCTATGGATATTGGTGACAAGGGTGCAGAATAGTGTCTCTCAGCAGTTACCTCAGACACATACAATAACAAACAGCACTTACAGGGTGAATATCGCTTCTTTAAACTTCACAGCTAATTAAAACATTAGGTGCATAGCCTGTTTCAGACTGTTCCTTGCTGTGAATTTCCAACCACAAAACCACAACTCTGCATGATAGCTATGGCTGACTTACATGCAGGTTTTAATTTGTGTTTAATTATTCCCCCCAAAAAACACGTCATCTCTTCCTCAACCTCTGTGGTCAAAAGCAGTGAAGATACACAGGTGTCCTCAAATTCCTAAGTTAGTTACCTTCTAGAACTCTCTGACACCAATCAACTAACTTGTACTGGCATGCAACTTCTCTCCTATGTATTTTTGTAATGGCAATAGTCCGATGTTAAATTAGAGTTATAACAACATGGAATGTAACTAGCAGAGAGAGAAACTTGTAGGGAAGGAGAGGAGTCCATGGAACCCTTACACCCTGGGTGCTTCTAGTAACTATAGGTTTAAAGCAAACTATTCCAGCTCTCTTAAAATTACTAAATGCTCTTATGTATCCACTTAAGTATTTCCAATATTGATGTTGCTGCTTAGCAATAGGATTACCAGACTCTTTCCAGTGCTTGTATTTAATTCAGTTGTCCATATCTGAAGTGAGTAATTTATTCTAAACCAACATATTCTTAGTTGTAATTCAGTTTAAATGATAATCTGGACATTACATGACTAAGCTTGTCAAGTTTTTGTTGCTGGGATGCAGTAAAATATCATTGATTCCTTGCAGTCCTAGTATTTTTGGATTGGTTTTGGAGCTATACTGTCTTTGTGGTGCTCACTATCCCTAAAGTTTCTAGATCAAATGAAAGGTCTGAGTAACTAATACTCAAGGACACAAAGAAAGACTGCTTCAGAGTTCAGCACTAGTTCTTTAACCATGACGGCACTCTCAGCTTGATTGCCTCCCTTCATGTTTCAGTGGATACACTGCCAAGAACTCTGCATATAAGGCAACATGAGAGTTCAGGACAGGTATCTCAGACTGTAAAGATCATCCTGACAACAACTCATGCTGACAAAACATTCTGTATGGAGGGACCTTGAGAAACTGGAAAGAGACATGACTGGCAGGCAGCATAAGACAAGGCATCATGCTGAAGCACCATATTCTATGCGGAGGACTAAAAGCCAGGATCTTTTTGTTCAGCCTGATCTACCAGCATTCAGACCGAGAGTCAAGCCCGTATTTCCTACTGAAAACTTGTACGCCATGTACCTGAGAGTCTGTGGTGTTTGTGTTTCCCTACTGTTTTGTTAAGGCTTGGGGTATTAAAACCTGTACAAATCACACTGATGACTGCTTTTCCTGCTGTAAGCGCTGATTCTAACAGGTCACTCCACCCTTTCATTTATATTCTAGTGTGTCACATGCAACAGCTTCATCTCCAATTCTGGCTTTAATTGTACTCACTGCAGTGCATGAACACAAGTGGAACTAAATTTAAAGTCTACCTCTTTAAGTCCTGATGACCTTCCACAACCTTCTATCTCAGGAGATATTTTCGTTACTACTTCTGTAGAATTTTATTTATTTATTTTAATAAACTCATGCCTGACATTTGGATTTTGATTGTTTTTATAAATTTAAGTGGGACTTAGTCAAAGTGAAAATATCTTAATTCAATTTAAAAAAGAAGGAAGGTGAACTCTGTAAAATGAACCTCTCTCTATTAGGAAAATCTTCTGTCAAGGATGGGGTGGGCTGGCCACTGAATGAATGACAGATGCTCTCTGTTAATCCTTCTCCCTTCCCAGAAGGGGAAGAGAAAAAGACAGAGAGAGATATGGGTTGGGGGAAAGAAAAAAAAATCTAAAAGACTGTTAATGAAACAGTAACAATAGAAAGAAAACATAATAATTTTAATAAGAGAATAATGAAATATATACAAATATAAATAAAACTAATATCTATCTCCCCAGATGATGATCACATCACCACTAATGCTGCGGAGCAGGCACTTGGAGAAATCCTAGACTAGATTCAGCAACAGACAGGAAATGAATCCAGGAACAGACAGACTGGGATCGAAGGCAGAACAGAGTCCTCCTTGGATGCTGGCCACTGAAGAAGAGAGTTTGATCTTTGTGATCCCACAGCTTTATACCAAATATGACGTCTATGGGATGGAACACCTTGCTGGTCAGTTCAGGGTCACCTGTCCTGTCCGCTCCTCCCCACAGCTGCAGCCTCTCACTTACTGCACCCCCACCGTGGCTCACAGGATTGAGCAGTGACCTGGGTGTGCACAGGAGCAAGTACAAGCCAGAGCCTTTCTGCACACCAACCCCTGGCAGTAACTGTCAACATCAAGCGTTACCACTGCTAGAAGCAAACACTGTCTGCAAAAATACGCCGTTACCTTCAGAAAGTGCCGTCACTGAGCAGAGACTGAGCTGGAAAGCGAAATCACTGAACAGAATTAGTGCTGTTCTGACTCAAATCAGGACAGCTTTCTTACTCCAGAATCATGGGGTTCTATTTAACGGTTCTTTCTTAATACCTGTAGTTGTGCAGCTTGGTTTAACTTACACCATGGAAATGTAGAACTCTTATTTTTATATAAAAACCTGTTTTTCATGCCTACTACGACCCTCCTCAGTTTGGCAAACAGAACTTTCCAATTAAAAAATAATAAGCAAAATAAATGTTTACTGAAGAGCTACTTTTGGATTAAAGTTTACCAAGCTACAATTATTTTCAAAATTATATTTCCTCCCCATCCTAGACCATTTATTAAAATAGAATATGTTCTGTGGTTTTGAACTGTGTGTTTCTGTAGAGAAATATGATCATTTGGAAATTCACCTATTTGCTATACAATCACTTAAGCAACAGAAAATCAAAGTGTCAATTAAAACAAAACAAAAAAATAAGTACAGAAATCAATGATCCGTAAAGAACCTCAGCCTACATAGGTAATCAGACAGAATGATGTCAAATAGCATTTTGGACAGTATATTGAAAGTCAGGTGCACTGGACCGAAGCTGAATATCTTAAAAAACTACTCAGCTGCGAGTGATGGAGATACTTAGACCCAAAACAACTTAATACTCTACTGTGAGCATGAAAACAAGCTAGATATTAAGACGTAAAATGAGGCATATGAAATAAAACAGAATTAATATGATGATAATTACTGCTATAAAACTTTGTCCCTTTGTGTAACGTATACGACTTTCTTTAAACACTGATCATACAAAAAAATATTCCCTTTAGACTACAGTTATTTAATAAAAGCAGAAAAAATTCCTTTTGCATCAAGAGAGGACTAAACATATTTAACTGTCTATTTTAAAAGATGATAAATAACAGAAGATAGCTAAAAAATACAATTGTACAAAGATTGAAAGCTGTCTTCTATTGTAACATAAAACAGGAGTAGATGCTTAAAAGAGGCAAAAAGGAGAAATGGTTGTTCCCCTCCTACCTAAATTTGAAAGTGGAATACATTGCTACAATACAGGACTTCAGGGAAAATCTTACGAGAGGAGGAAAAAAAAAAAAAAAAGAAAAGGTCAATATATATAGTAAGCACAAGCACATTTCAGGAGCTAAAATAAAAATACAGAAGGAAACTGAAGTGTCTTGTTTCAACTGTTAATTATTTGAAGCAATTTTCTGTTTTGGACTATGTTCCAGTTTCTTTTTAAGAACCCAGTACTGTCAATAATGAAATGTATTTGTCTTTGGTTTGATGAAGTATGACAAGTCTTCAGCTACTATAGCTGCTCAGTTAAAAAGCATCGTTCCAAACTGCATTATGTTGCATTGTCTAACTCAATGAGAGCATGATCCAGACTTAAGCATGTACCTAAAGACTCTTTCAGGATGCAATTTAGAAACCTGTACTATCAGTTTTCTTTCAAGAGGTTACGTGTTTGTTTGAAGAATGCCTCGTTCTGTGTTCCTCCTCACAACTGTGCTGATAAAACCATCACAGTGCAAATATTAGAGAACAAAGAGCTATAATTAGCTATTTTTCTCTTCCAAACAAACGTTATGCAAAGAGACTATTTTTGTTGAGAAACCATTGTACTCAATTCTGTTTGACAGAGGATAGTTAAGGTAAAGCAAACCTCATAAAACAGTACAGAGAGATTGACATGTTTTCACAGCAGAATATAGGTTAATACTGGGGTCATTTTAGCCAAGGTTGAAACAAGATGACCTAGATGTCGAGGTAAACACTGTAATGCACACTAATAAAAAAAAAAAATCCTCAAATGAGGAAGACATTACTACTACTCCCCTAAACTTTACAAGTAAGCGTACATAAGGATACGCAGCCATTTAGTGAGCGCTGAAGGATGCTGTTGGAAAGGACCAGATGGCCAGAACAGTCTAACTCTGTTCTGCTGGGAAGTAACTATCTTCTTGGTGAAATTTAATAAAGTCAGTAACTGTTAGTTCCTTTTCGTGCTTTGTTAAGTATGGAACAACATATATGACATTTTTAGATGCAGATGTACAATATGGAAGAGTATTGTGAGGAGGAAAAATGCAGTTGAGTTCTGCCCTGAAGATTGCCCCTCATATCAGAGTAACATTTCTGATGAGAGCATGCTTTTTGATGCAGAAATTATGATGCTAGCACACCGAAGTACTTGGTACTGAGTTTTCACTATATGCTTATAAGTTGAACATATGGTTTGTGAGCAGCAACACAAACGTTTCAGTCATGCAGGTGCCCTTTAAAGCGAGTGGACTTACAGATCGTTTTCATTAAGTTTGATAACTAGAAGATAAAAGCAAATTTAAATAAGGCTAAACCTAGCAGTATCAAAAAAAAAAAAAGAATTCATAGTACATCTGAAGGTTCAGAAATGCAATTTCTGACTGGTTTCCTGTGTGTCATGATTTAGACCTGGCTGGCAACTAAAGCCACACAGTTATTCTATTTTCTCCAGAAGGAGAGAATACAGCTACTTAAGGGTCAAGGCAGGGTACAAGGGAGGGCTCACTCGCCACTTACGGTCACAGGTGAAAAACTTGACTAGGGGAAACAAAATCAGTTCAATTCAAAGCAACAAACCCACAACCAAACCACCAATTAAATTAGAGTAGGACAGAAAGAGAACAACTCTTCCCTTCCCTTTTTCACATGCCCAGCTTTACTACCTCCTCGTCACCCAACACTTGGTGCTGGAAGATGGGGGGACGCAGGATGGGAGGTACAGTCAGTCTTAACTCTCTCACCATGATGTTCCAGCTGCTTGCTCCATGGAAAACACACCTCACAGGTTCCTCTGGCCATGTGGTGTCTCACCACCCCACCCCAACCCCCCAGCTGCTAGAGGATAGTCCAGTATGAACATCTCCAGCTCATGTGGGGGTCTCCTGCTGGAGTCAGCTGTCCCAGCCAAACCTCCTCAAAGACATGGCATTTTTCAGGACTCCAGTGTCTCTGCTCTGCTGTGCCCTCTGCAGCCCACCCATTTCTTCCACCAGTGCTCTAGAGGGTTGCAGGGCTTTCAGCCAACTTGTCACAGACCGAAGGAAAAAATTGCTGTACCAGCATGTATTCCGCAAACTTCTCCTGGTTACCTTGGTGACTGCATGGTCATTCTCCTTCTGCCCTACCCCCTCCAAAACAAAATAGCTCTCCCAAAACCAAAAGATGTTTCTCCCCTTAAATAGGCTTATTTACAGAGGAACTGATTGGCACGGGTTGGGCCAGAGGCAGGGCCAAAATTAGAGCCAGGGAAGTCTTTTCACAAAGCTCCTTACAGGGATCACACTAAACAGCCCCATTCCCCGC
Source organism: Buceros rhinoceros silvestris (assembly GCF_000710305.1). Classification (NCBI taxonomy): domain Eukaryota; kingdom Metazoa; phylum Chordata; class Aves; order Bucerotiformes; family Bucerotidae; genus Buceros; species Buceros rhinoceros. The sequence goes on along the minus strand of NW_010395791.1, from coordinate 35,897 downwards.
TACAAAAACCACGCCAAACAAAGGTGGCAGTTTCCTCTCCAACTACTAAAACACACCAGATCCTAAACGACAACAGTGTGCTACCCTGCCTTCTCCAAGGCGAAAGCAAAATGACTCATTTACAGAATGAGATGACAGGTTCATAGCCTATACACGCAGCAGCTCAGTGAGTGGGCTGTTCACTAAGCCGCGCGTAATCACTGAGATTCCCGAAAGATTTCCTCCCCATTCCTGTATTTGAATTCTATTGTAATCTCTGTTGTGAGGATATATCTGCGTATTTAGGAACATGCAGTCTAGTCTAGTCTGATTGAATTTTAATTGATAGTGCTTCAAAAATGTTTAGGAAACTTATCTTACTAGTTATCAGGTTCATATTTAAGCTGGAAAGCTTTGTTGAATCAAATTCTATGCAGAGATGTCCTGGCTTTCATTCTATTTGAGATATTTTCAGACAATATCCAACAGTGACAAGAATTTCAGCATCACCCAATGGGCCTAGCTAATAAGATAGAAAAAAAATACCTCTTTTTTTTTAATCTGCAGACATCATGCTAAAAACAGGCTTAAGACTTGCTGCAGAATAACTTTAAAGACTTCAAAAAACAGTCATAAACCATTTGAAGAAGCTGTCTAAAAGAACACAATTAGCTTAAGACAGTTCCAAATGCATATAATTCTGTCCAGATACAATATGAGGAACAATTGATAAGGTGAGTCTTTATATTTTCAGCAGCAGTATTGACTAGGTAAAACAGAGGGTTTGTACTAACAGGAAAGTAGTTTATAGAACATCACTATGAAAGGCTCTGGAAGTAGACTGACGAGCTGCAGCTTAACATAAGCATGCTTACCACTGTTTACTTACTTCTAATTCTGATCTATATAAAACTTACCTTCTTTCAACTGCTCAGCATTAAGCACCATGAGAGTGAATTTGTTTTACTTTTTACATTTTTTATTAATCTTTATCCAGATGGGATTCTTCAATAGGAGAAGCAATTTAAACTACTGTGAGCTGGTACGAAAACTGTGTCTCACCACAGTCTCTGGTTCCTCTAAAAAGCAGAGGCTTAAATGGAATATTCCTGTGAGGGCAGTTTAACTAAGCAGCTATCATTTCAGGAAAAGTTCAGCTGAGGCACAGCTAATTTCATTCAGCAAAAACCTACTGTGACCTTTAATTGCGTATTAACACCTCTGATTTGAGCTGATGACCATTTCCTGAATGTGCTTCTGAGACACAGTGCTACCAATGAGTAATTCCTGACCTTTAGCCATTGCGTTAACACACGCAATTGTAAATGAGAAAGCAGATAAACCAAAACTCTTCCTAATGAACTATTATAATGACTATTGTCTGGTCTGCTACAGAATATCAATTCCCTTAGAGACTGGGAAGGAAGATTTTTTTTTTTCCTGAGGCTTTTCTAATTTATATCACGCAGAAGTTGCTACGACTGTATCATCTGCTTTACACAACTGTAGTTGGAAAGCCAGCAGTGTGCCCAGATGGCCAAGAGCATCCTGGCCTGTATCAGCAATGTTGTGGCCAGCAGGAGGAGGGAAATGATTGTCCCCTGTACTCAGCATTGGTGAGGCCACACCTCGAATACCGTGTCCAGTTTTGGGCCCTTTGCTACAAGGACATTGAGATGCTTGAGCGTGTTCAGAGAAGGGCAACAAAGCTGATGAAGGTTCTGGAGAGCAAGTCTTATGAGGAGCAGCTGAGGGAACTGGGCTTGTTTAGCCTGGAGAAAAGTAAGCTGAGGGGAGATCTCATCACCCTCTACAACTGCCTGAAAGGAGGTTGCAGAGAGGTGGGGTTTGGTCTCTCCTCCCATGTGACAAGTGACAGGATGAGAGGAAATGGCCTTCAAGTTGGGCCAGGGGAGATCTAGGTTAGAGATCAGGAAGAACTTTACAGAGAGGGTCATTAAGCATTGGAACAGGCTGCCTAGGGAGGTGGTGGAGTCCCCATCCCTGGAAGCATTTTAGAGACGTGTGGATGTGGCGCTGAGGGACATGGTTTAGAGACCCTGGCAGTGCAGTGTGAACGGTTGGACTCAATGATCTTAAAAGTCTCTTCTAACCGAATGATGCTGTGATCTATGCTATATTTTGCCTGCTGAAAGAGTGGCAACGCATCAGTGCTACCTGAATTTGTTGCTACTTGCCACATTTCTTTGCGTGTCTTGTGATGCAGTCACAGCCTGTAACTAAACTATAGTAGGCCATGGTCTTGTCAAATCTCACAGAGTATGCAAGTTTAGGCTGGCAAAAATCTGCGTATTTAAATGACAACTGATTTTTGTTTGCTTCAGTTGTGATGTATATAAATGTATGTGTTAGAAATTGTAATTAAAACAATCAATTCAGTGGTTTCTCAGTCTAGATAAAGCACCTTGGATTCAAATCCATTATTATGACTGGAGGCTCTAAACACAGACGTTGCTTTGTGGACTTGTTAATGACTTACCCACAGTTCCACAGAGAATAAAACACAAAGCCTTTACTTTTCACAGCCCAGACTGGGTCCTACCACCTCATCACCTTGCTTTTTCATTAGCAAATGAAGCACAGAGGTATTAAAACTCACACTATGGAAATGATTATTGTTACTTCAAAACGTGTTGTTAACCTAAACAAACAAAAACAAAAAAGAAGAGTTAACTGCAGTTGTAGCCAGTTATAGCAATTCTGAAAACTATTGTATAGCAATCCTCATTTTCAGCCCGTCTATTCACAAGTTCCAGGATCCGAGAGCTTATTAAAATGACACGGGAAACAAAACAGGCCTGGATTAAGCTCCCTTCCTACCCTCTTTTTCTTAATGTCAGCACACTTTACAAACATTTTCTGTCAGCTTTTTCCCTTCATGCCTGTTCTCCACTGTCATCATGCACTTTGTTTTCAACGACTGTTTTCATCTCTGCCCTTCTCTGACTGTAGTAACTAGATTTCTCCAGCTCCGACATCCTATTAAAGACGTGTCCAAAATACTTATTATGTTTGTTCGCCTGCACTGACAGCAAACTTGTTTGAAGCCCAGAGCTGGGGCTGAAGATTTGCTCAGCACTTTCTCGGCTTCCTATCTAAAATCATTGATACTCTGTTTCTGATGGTAATCAGTTGAAGACAATTCCTGTTTTGTTTGAAAAGGATGAGAAGCCACTCCTTAACCGCGGTTACTCAGACTCCAAAGCCTCACGAGAAATTAGAGCAAAGAGTTCCTGCCATCTTCCTGCTCCAATGCAGTCAAGGAGCTGCTCCTATGTATACACTCTCAAGGTTGCACATTGTTAATTTGGTTGCAGTGTTAAAAGCTGGTGAGCAGCTATAGAGGCGAAGCTGGGGGGATTGAAGCCTTCCTTTGTGCTGTTGCGGTAATGCCGCTTGCATGCTGAATGCTTTTATTTCGCTCCCTGCCCCCCTAAATTATGTCAATAGCAGTGAAATATCTTTATTTTCAGAAAGTTAATTCCAAAAAAACGCTGGCAAAATAAAATATGGTAGAGGGGTATTACAGAACTGAAAACGCCCCTCAGCTGGACTCTGCTCTGAACCTAAGCAGTATGACGTTAACCTCAAAGCAAAATCAGTTTATATCTTGAAAGCATCAGACAGTTTGTCAATAAAGGAAGAACAGTTACAGCTGCCTGCCGGCAGAATAATGTAACTAAGGAGCTTTTATTAAAGATGTCCCCTCTATTCACTACATTCCTTTTTCCTACAGCTCAGTCCACAGCTTGCTGTTAGCACCCTACTGTTGCCTGACCTCCATAAGTGTTGAATTTTAGCACTGTAACATGCTAGTAGAGACACATTTTAGCCTGGTTTCCTAAGAAAGTGAGGTTTGTAGCGTAATGCACAAATACTCCTAACTGAATACATGGTTTGGTGTCCCGCCAACTTTTCAAAGAATTACAAACCCTGATAGTATATTTTTTTAAAGGTTTGTGAATTACAGGGTTGGTTGGAAGAAAAACTCACTAGTGCCTCCCACTGAGCTTAGTTCTCATTAGGAAATGTAAAGACAGAAAAGGTATAAAAACACCAACCATGGGACAAGAGGAGAAATGCAGATGGACACAATGATAGTGAGAAAATTCAACCACAAGACAGGTTTTTATGAAACCATGTTTAATTTATTTTGCTGCCAACAGAACTCCTGTTGACATCTCTGTGCTGCATCACCCAGCACTGAAAAATGCTTTTGTCATAGTGAAGGGCGCTTTAGCATGTTTTGGGCTTTCTGACAAATACTGTTCTCACAATGCAAATACTTCATCCTTTCTTATTCAGCTCTTTGAAATCAAATTTCACACTGACAATCACTCCAGAAGAAAGTGGAATGCAAGAACTTTGTGACTAGAAATAGGAAGATAAAAAAGAAAGCATAAAGCAAAGCAAACCACTAACCAGTAAACTGCAATTCAGAATTATTATTGTCTTCAGTTTAGAAAATTTAAGGGGAAGAAAAATGTTTGGTACTCTTTTGAGGCTATTAAAAATAAAATAAAATTTTGCAAGCCTTTTTGATTTACTAATGGAGTGCTCCATTTAGTCATAAAATCCTCAGTGTTGCTATTTCTTGCAGATATGTTCTTCTTTCTTGTGTACTTGTTGGATCTGACCTAAACCAAAATGTGTAAGACAATAATTGCCCAGGAAAGTTCAGAGATTCAGTTAAGACATGCTATTTAACAAATAAATAAACTCTCATTCTACTTTTGTAACAGTTTTCCATTGAAGATTTTTATGTACTTCAAATGATTTTAGTAGCCAAAGAATGTGTTTGGACTGGTAAACAAAGTGTAGCCTCTCTAATGCATTCCAACACTTTCGATACACCTCTACCACAGTTTAGTCAGATTCTCATTTCCTACAAGTGTTGTTTCAGATGGAATTTGAAAGTGAACTAGCAAATATCTCAATGCTGTTTCATTTAGGCTAATTCGTAATTCTCCAATGTCAAGTTTTGTTTGGTGATTTTTTTCAAAACATCTGTTTTAACTGGTTTAATCTTCACGTATATCAACATGCTCCACTTCCAATTAAAAAATGGATTAAATTTTAATCTCATTAGATTTGTTGTATATGTGATTCAAATGTATACTCTAACTTTCATCCAGAAATTCTATTTCTGCGTATGTCTTGTTTTCCTCATGTTTTCAAGATTGGCCTGTTATCTATCTGACTAGGTGTGACTCATGGTATTATGTTTCTTCAGTATTTTAGAGTTTATGAAGCATTTGCCTGTGCAGATGTCTGAACATATTGCTGTACAAACCAAATATGAGTTTCAGACTTTTAACAATATGATACTGGGTTCTTCAGAGAATCATTTTTAAATGAATAATTTTCTGTTTATGTTATTATATAAGTAATATACCCAGTGCTGAAATACTAAAGAAGTCTGTGGCTATGAGTCTAGCAGCATATAATTAGCATTACTTACACTGACTATATGTCTATATTCATACTGGTTCAGGTAATGGAAGAGGATGGAAAACCAATGTAAAGTAGGAAGCAAAAGGGGAAGAAAGTTAGGTAAGATATAGCAATGAAGGAGAAAGAAGTGGAAAAGTGTACGGAAAAGAGAAATGGAATTTTGTATAACATTTTATACATATCTATACTTGTATACAAAAAATTATTAGCAAATCCCTAACGTATCTGGCATTTGAAATAAGACTTTAGAAATTCACAAGTTCATCTGGATACATTTTGGTGCAACATTTTTCAATGGGTGCAAAGGCTGACCCTCTGAATGCATTATTCATTTGAAGTGCATATTTGTTGGCTGAGATAACAGACTAGTAGTGTTAGGCTAATGCTCAGCACATTAAGCTCATCTTCATCTTTTCACGTGCATGTAGACTCTGTTGCTTTTACTTTATCAAAAGTTGGACAAGTCTCCATAGTATCTGTTCTTTGTGAGCTTTATTTATCCAGTATCCATGGAGGAACAACCACAGAGCATACTGAGGATGTTAAGGTTTCTACCTGGTATGTCCAGGTAGGATTTGAAGAAATAGGTAGAATGGGTTATGTTGTTATGTTTAGCAGATGCTGGGCTGGAGCTAGAGATATCAATGAGAGGCTGAGGTGATCCTTGGAAAGTCAAAGCTACCTAGCATGCTGCTGTGCAACTCCAGGCACTGTGTAACCACAAAAATCAGGTACAGTACTTCTCAGGGATTTTGACTATGCTTTAGAAAATGCTTACAGCAAGGTGTGCTCTGATGTTCTTTCTAGGGACCCTGTTAGAGAAAGATGGAGAATGGGGAAAAAGCCTAGAATACAGGAAGATAAAACTTTTATGAAGATAGAAATATTTGACAGAAAACATTAGCGATTAACAAAAAGTAACTGGACATAAATTACAGATAACTAAAGGAAAAACTCTGAGGAAAAAGATAAATAATCAGGAGAAACAAAAGTACTAGAATCACAGAAAGGACAATTGACTTCTAAAAGCAAAATATTTCCTGACGGTGGGATTAGCTGATGTCACATCCAACCTGGGACACATCTCTGGGTCCTCCAAATTCCATACACAGATTTCTCTATTTACCTTTAGAGAATCCAACTCCTGTCTGTCTCCTTGCATCAAGGAGATTTCCTGTATGGAGAACATTGTATGTGGTGCCTGTATTCTCATTTGTTATAGGAATACAAGCTAGATGAAAACAACCCTACAGGGATACAGAGATGTGAAAAACCTCAAATCCTAACCAAAGAGGGTAGGTTGCTTGATTTTGAGAACTCTTCACATTACAGGCACTTTAAAGTGTTGATCTCAGCTTTCCAGACATAAATTCTGACACTGCAATGTTTTGCATTTCTTTGCAATGTATATAACAAACTCCACTATTTCACTTCTTCAGCCTACCTGCAATAACATTAATCATGTTTAATCATGGTTTCAAGGCCTTATGCAATACAAAGTCTATTCTATCCCTGGCGAATTATTTTAAATACACATTTATACTGATCAAAGTTTAAAAAACAGAATAACCGTACTACTACTAAGAGTTCATCCTGGTTCAATTGCTTTTTTTTTAATACCTTTTCCTACAGGGTTCAAAGGCTTTCTAACAGGAATCCACTATATAGATCATCTCCTGGATGATTCCATCTATTCTCTTCAATAAATACTAATGCCCTATGAAAAGCAAAATTTGTTTTTGTGAAAACGCTCTGTGACAGACTCAGATTTTGTTAAAAGGAAAACATTAATGGAGATCTGGTATGATTGGGTAACACTGCAAGTTCTAGAGGGAACTGTGTTTCTTTTCCGTTGCAATCTTAAACCCTGCAGACCTTGTGACACAGAAGGCACCTGCCCAATTTCCCAATAGTAAGAACATGTTGAGCATTATTTGTCAGAGAATATACTCATTTGCAGCATTAAAAGCAGACCATTGCTGCCATCTGATACTGAAGTGCTTCTTAACTAAAGAAGTCTGTTTTTCAGATTTTTCTTTGGTAATATATTTCTAAAGGACTGACAGTAGTACCTATGAAAACAAAGGTGTAAGAGCATCTGCTACATAAAAGACTCAGCACTCTAATTCCATAGAAAAACATGTTTGCTAATCTGGATTTTTCTGTTTTGGCTTGGTTTTTTTTTTTTTTTTGAGGAACTATACGTGGTAGTAATCAATGTTTACTTTTTTCCTAAAGCACATACAGATAGACAGTAAGACTGCTTAATGAATGAGCATAAATACCATTATTGCCATTATGAGACGTGTATTTGATATACACTGGCTTCTTGCTGATGCTATTGCCAAGTTATTGTGCAGGAAGTAAGGGTGAAGTGGAAGGTGTAAAAGTTAAGCACATCACTTTTAATGATTTACATTGCCTATCAAACAGAGAGAATGGCCACTGGCATTTATTTACCTGCAAAAGGTAAATAAATGTATACCCTCTCTACTGGTTCTATCAGTGTTCCAGCATCCGGGAGAATATCACCAGTAAGCTCCACTGGAACAGTGTAAAGACTGACTCCAAAAGGGAAAATGAAAGATTATGCACAGGAGTAGGTACTGTACTAATTAATTATTTCAATATGCACTTATAAAAAGAAATGTGAAACCTAATTCTCCAGCATCATTGACATGCAGCTTGGACAAAATAAGCATGAATGTGAGAAGCCACTTTCCTGATTTCATTTTGGTGTTAAATTTTGCAGCTGATTTGGCATGCAATATTTGTATGCGTGAGCAATTAGGAGTGCAGAAATAAAATTAAGTGGAGTTAGAAACAAGAGAAGAAGAGTTATTTAACAAATACATTTCAGAACCCACTTATCAGTTTCATAAATTACATTACTTTTCTTTAACTGACAAGTCCACCCACCCACCCACACACACACACAAAAAATGTAATCCTGGTGCTATATTAGGAAGAGAAAAATCATAAATGAAATTAAGACATGGAATTCTCTTGTACATCATCACTAGCTGAGGCCAATGGAGAACCAGCTTTATTCACCTAAATTTTCATTCAGATGGCTCAAATGTGACTCACACCTCTGGGACATAGAATACATTTGTGGTAAATGTTTGATAATGGCAATATAGACCATTTTTACCCTCCCCTGGCATTTGCAAGAGAACAAATCCTGACCTGCATCATTAAAACTACATCAAACAGAGTTCGAATACATATTTTGTATACATGGTGGTAGAGGTTAAAGACACACAAAAAATAGTCTTGAATTCTAAACTGTACTTGCAGATCTTAAACACACATTTCTCACAACCCAGGCTTTCTTTGAAATATTCTGAATTTTTTTTTTCAGTTGAAGCTGAGCTCTACTCTAAGAATACTCAAAGCAGATTTGTTTTTGATACAGTTTTGTCTTCTGAAAATGTCTTTACATTTTACTTTAGAGTCAGGATGGGGGAGGGAGAAAAAAAAAAAAACCAACCAAAGAGTCAACAAACCCTCCCTCAACTATCACCAACCTGGTCTGAAACAGCAGTTTAGTGAGGAGTACTGGATTAGAGAAGACATTGCTTGCTTTCCCACTAAGCCAAATAAATTTGTATGCCTTGCTGGAATGTCTCCTAGCTTCAACAGGAACAACAGAAAAACTTCACTTAATCTTGCCTTATGATTAGGGCAGCTCTTGGCTACAGGATCTCTAGGTTCAAGCTCCGTGGAGTTAGGGACCTCTAGAAGAGGAGCCTTTGCTTCATGAATATCATAATCTGAAGTTATTGCATGAAAGGCATCAAGTATTTCCTCCTCTGTTACATTCTTAGCTCCACATTTGGATTCAAACAAGGAACAGGCTTGGAAAGGGAAGACCTGAGGCATTCTTTTGAGGCATCTCTTTATAATTTCTGTTATCTACTACATGGCTTTAGCCTGCTTCTCTTCTGGACACATCAAATAATCTTCTCGAGTTTGTTTTGGCTGTTGTGGTTTTATTGAGTTGGTGATTTGGTTTTCTTTTGGGGAGGTTGGGGGGCCTAAGTAACAGAAAGAGATGACAACCAAATTTTGCCATCTGAAAGCCTCTCTCCATTACCTCATGATGAATCTATTTTCCTTACTTAGCTTCATGGTCTACTGGGCAATTCAATCATCTTAATCCTTGATCGGCTGTAAGAATGACTGCTGTTAAATTGACAGTTTCCTTTGTCCAAATGATTACGGAAGCTTATAAGATTAATTAGACATATCTAGCTGTGGAAGATAGGAAATATGCATCCATCAGTTTCTAAATTATGGTTTTTTGTTCAGTTTTTCTTTCTTTTGAAGTTTGTTCTCTGAACTTTCTTGCTGTTAATTCAGATTAGTAACCATGTAGTTGTGTGAATGGCATTTTTTATTTCTCAAGTTAATTGATTGTTTATTTACATATTTTAGTCCCCATGATATTCTACGTTTTACTTTCTTCCACATTCTAAAGAAATGTTCATCTAGTGCCCTTCCTTGAAGAAATCAAGACCTGTGAATTTTGTTCCAACCCCATAACACCCACACAATCGCCTTCCTGTCTGCAACTTTGTGCTCAATATTACCATCCATAACTGAGTCTTGGTTGCCTGCTCAACTTGCTTAAAAAGTACAATGTAGGTTTTTGGAAGTCGTGGCTATTTTATGACCTTAATTGCATCAGTAGTCAGTCAAGATTAAAAATGTAATAGCTAAAACAATTACTGAAGACTCAGTAACAAAATAAAAAAAACTCGAGAATTTGCCAAAGATTAGGGGGTTTTTCTCATTTCATGCATTTTAATTTAAGGCTTCAGTGCCAAAGCATATTAGAGGCACTGAGCTACATGCTCCATTTTCTCCTTATCGTTAGGCTTACTTTGAATATTCATACTTCTCAACAAGCTGAGATTAATCCACACCATGTCATCCTGCATCACTGATTTCTCTCTGAAGTAAATGAAAACAGAACACCTAGCACTTCTCAGAATGTGGTCCTCTGGCCTTTAAATTTAATATTAATTTTTTATTTAATGTTGAAGACTATTGTTTTACCAGGAAAAAATTATTTTTTGCTTAAAAAAAACCATTTCTGTGAAGGTTATGGAATAAATCCTGTGTAAGTTTATTTTAAATGGTGAAACAGCATTATCTGGGGCAGCAAGTTTTTTTGTAGGATAAGCTCCAAATCAGAAAACCATAACACTGCAATGAAGAGAGTAGACTTGAAGATCCACACAAAAATTTACAGTATTTACATTTTGCTAATGCCCCGAAAAAGGTCCCACATGGGACTATAATACAATTAGCTGACAATGAATAAAAATAAAAACTACTAAAGCATCAATACAAAAATCAGATTCATCGTAGTGTAGCTCTATCCTGACTGAAGTAATATTATCTGCATACATTTTCAGTATTTTCTGAGGAAATTCTGTATGTCTTTACTGAACTGTCTAATAAGCTTAGGAAGGCTGAGAAGCTGCTGGCCTGCTTGACTAATGTCTTTCTTTGTACTGAATCCTCCAGAAGTGTCTAGTACTGAAGTTTATACCAGGAGTAAAGATCTGTACCTGTTCTAATTTGGATCACTTCCTAAAGCCCTAGATGTGTAAAGGCCTGCCACACACCCTTTATGGTGGTACTTCTGCCAATATTAATGTATAAGGAGATGGGAGATTTTTTGTTATAGTATGGTCTATATGTTACTCATGTCTGAGCTGTGAGGGAAAGAAAAAGCAAACATACAGAGAGAAGGTTCTTCCTTCATGTAAATTGGGGTGAGAAGCAATAAATGTATTAAGAACATGTTATCACAATTCAGCATTTAAGAGCTTATATTTTTAGTACTCTTGTTGCTAAACTGAAATCCTAAAACTCTAATTGGGTACCTAGACTCTGAATAAGCAATCTCCAACTGAGTTTTAAATATAGTCAGTAAGAAATAATGAAGTAAATTGCACATGATAACCTACACCCTCTTTGGGGCACGTGTGCTCAATTCAACTGCAAAAAGATATCCTTGTCTTCCAGGATCCACATTCTTCAGAAGGAACATCTAGATCTCTGAAACAGAGGTTAGCTCTCTTTCAACCAAATAAGGTTCTGATGCAACCAAAGAAAACAGTGATCCCAACCAGGCCATACAACTTCCTTTAGGAAGGAGAAATTCAAGCCCTTCTCATGCAAGGAGAATGGAGCCCATCTGTGGTAGGTGAATCTTTTAGTACATGATGAGAGATATTATC
>NW_010395791.1:20204-24062 GCF_000710305.1 Buceros rhinoceros silvestris | reverse complement strand
CTGCTGAAGCTTTACCATTAGTCAGGGAGAACAGAGAGATACAGTCACCAGAAAATACATGCCCAAGGTCTCTGAAAGAAAATGCTGAATGTGATTAGAAATTTCAGTGTCTAACCCATTGACCAGAGGAAGCATCTCAGCAAGGTGTAACTCCTAAGAAACATTTAGTATTTTTTAGTATTATTTTAAAATGCTCATTTGAAAAGGTTTTTAAAGAATAAATCACTTATTTTAAAGAGTATTTGATCCTCTATAGAAAAAGCTGTTTAAAACCGTGCTTCTTCAAATCTTTATCAAACTGTAATTGAATAGAGTAGCATAGATGAAGAAATCAAAGGAAAACAGAACCTTAAGTTTGGGAACTGGGAAGAAAAGATTTAGTCAGGAGAAGAATCCATATTGATAAATAGGTAGATAGATCCCGAAATTGACAGGACCAATGAAGAACAAGATATACAGCCAGAAACAGCTAAAAATATTTCAGAAAGCAGTTAATTACTTGTTAATGCATAAACCAATTAATATTAGGCAACAGATAAGCCAAACTGTTGATAAACTGAAAAAAAAAATCTAAATGTATCATGGTTTTTAATACATGGACTCCTACTCTTCATTTCTTAAAAATCCATATTGAGGAACTTCATGCAACTTTTTATGAAATATGATGTTCTCTTGTCTCTGGAAAGAGCATCACCTGTATACTACAATGAGAACAATAAGTGGTAAGTGCATGGACCAAATCCCCTGCAGCATAAAGCAAGCCATTAGACTGAGCCTATCCTTGAGGGAATAGAATTAGATAAATATTTAGACAGTAATATTGCTGAAAAATTTATAATTGAATGATAGTGAAGGTGGACTGACTACAGCAGGCAGCAACAATTTGTTTTGGTTGGTGGTTTAGAGCCTATTGAGAAAATTTGGAAATTGAATTAAGAGATGAAAGCCTTTGGAAGAGCAGTCTTATAACCACTTTAAAATAAAAATGACCTTTATTGCCAGTAAAGCAAGTCAGTTTAAAAGAAAAAAACAACACAATTCCATTCTCCCTTGACTAAAGACTAAAAATACAATCCTTGTCTCCTTCCTTGTAAGTAAAGAAACATTTATCAGTTGTTCTAGACACTTTAACTTAATACACTGAAAGTGTTCTATTTTGGTTGCATCACAAGCAAGATAGTAAGCTGGACTTAAAAGCTATCAAAGACCAAGAAGAGAAGGTATTTATCTGGCAGCTTTTCGGTTTGGGCTTGGCATATAAATCTCCAGTCAAGTAACAGAATCTCATTTAAATGACAGAGATTTTTTTAGTAAGGATTTGCCCCAAGTCTTTGGCAGGCCAAGAAATAGTAGAAAGAAATAAATCTTAGAGTCTGCTTTCATTTTTATAGGAGCCAAGACTTCCTTACTGATATAGCACAGAAATGTGTCCTTGCCATTTTATTCTTTATTGCTTTAGTGCATGAGACACCATTATTTTAACGTTATAAAGACTTTTAAAGAATACATGATTATATGCACATAAGAACAAATGCTTTCTTTGAAGGTTATACTTCACAAACAGCTGTGGCCTAATATAACATTTAATATATGTAGTGGTACTCACTATTGTCTTTTCTGGTGAGCCAAATGGAAACAATTTGTGAAAATAATCAAGGACACTTAATGAGGTTAGTTTTCTTCACCCTATGCCACAAAGTTTTACAGTGAAGGAGAACTGTATATACTGTTCTTGAATTTAACCTAGTTACAGTTTGCCAGATTGATTTGAACTGTGCCACGACTATACGCTGAATTGTCTGGAACCTGTGAACTGTTGTATTTATTAATGAGAATTGAATGTTGTCACTTTGTGAACCGTAATTCCTTCGTATTTCCATTCTTTCTAGGATGAAGTAAACTCTTTTCAGCATTAATTATTTCAACATTCTGCATCATCTCAGTAAGAGAGATGGCCTTTATTAGTAATAATTCATATTGGCACACCGCTTATACGGCAACAATATCCCAATAACTCTTTCAGTCTCCAGCTATTTGACATGCAGGAACACCTTGAGAAAGAGAAAGAAAGCCTTAAAGAAAGAAAGCTTTAATAAAAGAGTTAACACATAATTTCTGTTTTATGAGTGTTTAGTTGCTTTTTGAATTAATGACATTTTCAGTATCCACAGTAGTCAAGAGATAAGTTGTATTATGCAGTTCATAGGTCAAGGCATTAATGGAAGTACAGGTACAACTGCCGCTGCTACTTGGGGAAAAAAAAAAAATAGAACACCTTTGCATGACTACATAGCCTCCTCTTCCTCTTTTAGGTAATTTAATGTATATTTAGACCTGCAGAGGTCGCTTCAAAATCTCCAGAATATAAAAAAACCCCAATGTCAACTTCATCTCCTGTTAACTGTGATTACAACCTGTTTAACAGTATGTAAACATATCTATGAGTTTAAACTCATAGATACTGTTCTTGCCTACAGTCTACTGAAGCAGAGCCAAAAGGTTTATCTTCATGAACTCCCTCGCACTTGAAGTACTTTTGAGGTTTCACGCAGTTTCGTACACCAAGAACTTCAGTAAATCAGATTTAACACAGATGGTATTAATTTTTCATACCTTCCTGCCCCAGTAATTTCTGCTAAATAGGATTCTCCCTTCCCAGTGTGCTCCCTCATTATTGATCACGCATGTTAAAGGATAATAAATTCTTACTTTTCCTGTTTTGTGCAATCACCCAAGTGCACAAGTCCCTGCAGAAATCAAGCCTCAAGCTAAAGTTCTACTACTGGAGCAGTAAAAACTAAGCATTATTTAAATTGTAGCTGCTGGAAAATATCAGTGCTGTTTCTTCTGAGAGATTTGTAATCTAATTAATTAAAGTAATTTTATCAGCCTGTAGCCACACACACCATTTATGGTCTGCAGGATGATAGCCACTAATAGCTACTTTGGTAAAGCCAAACATTAATAAAAAACCTCTGCTTTACGCTTTCCAGAAAGCAGACACTACACTGACATCAAAACAGCAACTTTAGAACTAGAGGCTAAAAGGAATATTGTGTAATTTTCCAACAAGGTAAACGCTGTCTGTGCACACCATATAATTTGCTATACTTTCCAGTACTTTCCATTTTAAAAGTGATTAATGTCATTAGACTCCAGGAATGAGGGCTAGGGAGCAGAAGTTTTTGGAGATGGCCCAACTATAACTTCAGAAAACAAACTGAAGCATTTCTAGTGAAAGATTTAGCACCAAATATTAAGAAACCAGATTTATTTTTTTACAATAAGTTGACCCTAAATTTCGACTTAACATTAACCTCAAAATATAGGCACAAGGGAAAGTCATTACTTTCCTATAGCAGAAAACAACAATAAAAAAATTACAAAGTTGCACCTTCAAGGAACAAGTAAGGGGTGGGAAGGGGTGCAAAAATTGTGTGTTAAAAATTCTGCTACAAGTAATTTGCTTTACCTAGGCGATTCCATTTTATGAACCTATGTTTATAGGGGTTTCACAGACAAAGGATCATAAATTCTTATTGGCAGCCTAATTACACTCACTTGCATCTTTTTACAGGGGCAACAACTAACTGAAAAAGGTGGTTTCTAGACTCCAGATAGCATATCTGAATGCCAGTAACCCTAGTAAATATCTTATTCCCAAGGGGTCAGTCCTATTTAAAAATTATTAATAAAAGAAAATCTTCAGGTTTGGTTGTTTTGGTTTTTTTTAAGACTTTATTGCGACATATCTCACTCCTTTCCAGTCAAATTTAGCACTAATTCTGCTGTTGTTGGTACCACGCGTTTTGTGATGGAAGAGTATTGGCGGGGGGGGGGGGGGGGGGGGGGGGGGGG
>NW_010395791.1:0-20148 GCF_000710305.1 Buceros rhinoceros silvestris | reverse complement strand
GGGGGGGGGGGAGGGGGGGATGGGGTGGGGAGTGGCATGGAAACACCTGCAGTTGCCTTGTGGTTCACCATCTTTTCCTTTGTAATTATGCCTTTGATTTTTTTCTTTTAGCAATTTTACCGGGGCACCAGAGGAGAAATGTGTTGCCAGTAACGGAAAAACAAATGAACAAAAATCCAACCAATCAAAACCCAAACCAGGACCACAGTTAAAACAACGGATTTCTCTAGGGCTTCACAAAGTAAGTGAAGTTTAAGTTACCAGCAGGTGACCAATCATCCTTGTGAAACTAGTAGTAGAACAGATTTGATATTTACTCTCGTTTGAGAAATCTCTGCAGAAAATAGCAACCTCTATGTTTAAGGCTTTGCTTTCTCTCTGTTCTGTAGAATTCAGATAGATATTCACCCACTTAGAATTCTACAAAATGTTTAAGAGTCTTGGTGAGTCTTTAATAGATTTTCAAATTGTTAGATTTGAAGTTCGCTGACTTCTAATGTGTTTCGATAGGACACAATTGATTTCATTAGTCTTGCATCAAAGCCTACCTCCCACCCTGATAGTCACAAACCAGGCTGCTAAGCACTACAAGAATAAGGCATTTCCTCAGATGCAGAAACATATGTATTTTCAATCACCACTATGTCTTTGTAGCCAGTTGCATGCACAATGTTGAAGGTAACCGGTAGCTTAAAAACAATCTGCAGGTCTTCTCCTGAGGAACCATCCTTGATTTTCTTTAGACGTGTTACTAATTTGAAGTTATACAGATGTATAATGAAACTAGATAACCGAAAACTTTTGTTGTCCTAATAATGCTTAAGGCTACATTATTTCTGCTAAACTTTTAGACTCCTAATGTATTGAAGATTTCAGGTAGATTAAAGTTAACATCTTCACCCTACCCAGTAAGCCAGCGAATTTTATGAGCATTTGCATCATGTACTCTCAGCAGCAAATTCCTTTTAACAAGCAGTCAAACATATGTACCAGCATAAACCAACAGAAGGATACACTTCCCTTTTCACAAGAAAACTCGGCTGCTGACAGCTGAAAAAGACAAGGTCTTACTCAGATTAACAGAGTGTCTTTTCCACTTTCTTCCTCTCACCGCAGGCCCTTTCCAACTACAGGCTGGAAATGTGAGTAACCTGCAGCAACCAAGCAGCACCTTGATAGTAAGTTTGTGTCAAGTTGTAATTACATTCTGCAGGTACAGGAAAAAAAAAGAGACACCCTATTAACTTATCTAAGGAGATAAAGACAAGTGTGCGCCCCATCCAATTAATATGTATTGATATGACTGCTCTGCTAGACACAGTGTTATTAATCCTTGGGGGCGTGGTGGGGGGGTGTCATGTCAGAAGGAAACAAGTAGCATGCTGGTTTTGCAGTAGGGACACACACTCTGGTGCCTCTTTACATGCTTGAACAGCTTACACAGGCAAAAATAACCAGACAGAATTCTGAGATATTCTGTATGTGAGAACTGTATATGACACATATGAGCAATTTTCTGCTATACTCCTCACACATGCTCCTCATAGGTACCTTCCTGCATTTTGCGTGCTTATCTCACTAAAAAGCCTTGTCTTTAAGCCCTCACTGGAAATTTCTACAATCTTGTGTGTGTGTGTGAGTGTGTGCCATCCACAGATCCCATGCTTCTGAGAGGAAATAATTATTGAACCAGACGATGCTGATCACAGCACTCGTGTCCTCAAGATGCTGTTCTGGCAGTATCTCTGTAAAGACTGCTTAGCACATTACTTATTGTGCGCGTGTATTAGCTTCTTGAAGACAGAAAGGTTTGTCTTCTGACATGCTCAAACCCTCTTTCCCACCTCCTGCTATAGTTGGCATGACTGAAACCACCCTGGTGGTCAGAATTTCAGCTATCTAGTGTTTGTTTTATCCTGATTGTATTTCATAGTCCCAGATGGACAGTCAGAAAAACTAAACAGGCCACTTCTATCCAGAGGAACTGGAGACAATGAAAGCTTGAAGGAGGTCTTCACCAAATCTTTCTTCTTCAGGGATTTCCCTTCTGTGACAGAGTTTGTAGCACTTGGATGATAGATGAGCTATGGCCCATAATACAGACAGGAAATAGCATGGAAACTGTCCAGTAAAGCTAGTAACTACAGAAGCTGCCCTGTCAACAAGAGGATGAGGGCAATGACCACGGCAGGCTATTTTGAACACCTCAGTGTTTGGTTCCTTCATGACAATAACTGTAGATTTATTTGAACCTGGTGCCACAGCTGCAAGTGCACCAACATCAGGCAACAGATGAGACTGGGATAGTTGAGATAACAAGAACATCACAGTGAAAAGTCATGATAGATGACTGATCAGTTATACATGCCACAATTCCTAGAAGGTATCAATCAAAAATAATTAAAAAAAAAAAGCAAGTTCTTCTGCCACAAATTGTACTCAAGAGCAACTACACTTAAATTAATTTTCCAGAAAGCTGAATTTTAGGATGAGAACAAAACAACTTTGTGTCCTCAGGGCAATAGCTTTTCTCCAAGATGTGTTTGAACTGCAGCAGCCTCTAGAGTATGGCTCAAATCATATTAAATTTGGAACATACAACTATAAAGAGATGGTTCTGTGACACAGAATTCGCAACCTCATGATAAGAGAGGCAAACATTCAGCAAAGCTTAGAAGAAAGGTGGATACCAACAGGGCAATAAGCAATTTTCACATGCTTGCTTTTCTGCTGGTACATAGCATAATTTATTCAAAGGTACTTTTAAAGTGGAATGGAAAAGAAAGATTTATTTGAAGCTCTCCTCCTAAGCCTTCTTTCAGTCCTACTGCAGCCTTCCTTTGCCTTCAAAAGTATTTTTCTCAAGGGGTTCAGCTAAACAGTGCAAACACTTTGGTGCAGTTTATTTTAACTACTGGATGATTTAAAGATTTCAGGTAACTGCAGATAAGAATTCTGAAGAGCAGAAGCTGCTAACTACCACCTCAAATGTCCAAGTCCTTTAAACTCTGGTCCAGGATCAGAGGCTCTTAAACTTCAGTTGGACAAAGTTACCTGAAGTGATATTTAGCATGCCAAATGACTGGATGGTTTTTCAACCGCAATAACCACCCACAGATTCTACTGTCCTCATTTTCTTAGCTCTACATTTGTCTCAACTTTTCTCTAGTGAATTCTATTTATAAAATCAAAAATATTTTCACCTGTAAAAACTCTAAACCTAAACTAGTGTACTTGTAGACCATACACGACAATACTGTTAAACTACCCATCTTAAAAACAGCTTCGAGACTAACTTATGAAATCAGCAAAAGATAACTTAATAAATGTTCAAGATAGACTACTTAACTATTTATTAAAGCAAAACAAACAGGAGTTTAATTTAAATTATTGCTTAGAATCACAATATCATTTAGGTTGGAATAGATTTTTGAGATCATCAAGCCCAACCATTCACCCAGCACTGCGAAGTCCACCACTAAACCATGTTCCTAAAAGCCACATCTACACTTTTAAATACCTCCAGGGATGGACACAACCACTTCCCTGGGCAGCCTGTTCCAGTGCTTGATAACCCTTTCAGTGAAGAAATTTTTTCCAATATCCAATCTAAATCTCTCCTGGTGTAACTTGAGACAATTTCCTCTCATCCTATCACTTGGGAAAAAGACACCCTACTTGGGAAAGGAAACCAATATCCACCTCACTACAGCCTCCTTTCAGGCAATATTGAGAAAAACCGTTGCCCTTTTTCTCCAGACTAAACAACCCTAGTTCCCACAGCTGCTCCTCATAAGACTTGTTCTTTAGACTCTTCACTAGCTTTATTGCCCCTCTGAATGTGCTCCAGCACCTTCATGTCATTCTTGTAGTGAAGGGCCCAAAACTGGACACAGTACTCAAGGTGTGGCCTCACCAGTGCTGAGTACAGGGAGAAAATCACTTCCCTCCTCCTGCTGGTCACACTATTGCTGATACAAGCCAGGATGCTCTTGGCCTTCTTGGCCGCCTGGGCACACTGCTGGCTCATATTCAGACAGCTGTTGACCAGCACCCCCAGGTCCTTTTCTACTGGGAAGCTTTCCAGCCATTCTTCCCCAAGCCTGTAGTGTTGTACAGGGTTGTTGCGATACAAATGCAGGAACCAGCATTGTTGAATCTGTAGTGCAACATTAAGGATTGATACAGACAAAAGCTTCAAGTAAGCAGTAAGAAGAACCATGGGCAAGGATCCTGACAGAGCAAAGACTGACAAAGGAGGCAAATCTGAAACCACGTGTCGCAGCTGAGACTACTTCTTCAGTTGTTTTTTCCTTTTAAGTTATCCAGAGTCTGAAATATTTCTGATGCCTCCTTCCCTACCCCCTAATGTGTGGTTTTCATGACCACAGATCAGAAATAACATGCCCTGAAAATACTGCTTTGTGCTCTTCTAAGCAATGAGTTCAGCCACCATGAAAGGAACTCAGTCTACAATCTTGCATATCTTTCTGTATTCAGGTTATTTTAGCCATCTTTTTGCAGCTGTGGTTTAACATCAGTATACAGCTACACCCTACAGCTCACTCAGTCGCCCTGCCCTGAGTGGGATGTAGGAAAGAACTAGAAAGGTAAAAGAGAGAAAACTTGTGGGCTGAGATAAAGACAGTTTAACATGTATAACAAAAGCTGCACAAAAAAGCAAAGTGAAACAAGGGATTAATTCACTACTTCCTATTGACAAGCAGTGTTTAGTCATTCCCAGGAAAGCAGGGCTCCATCATGTGCAACAGGTACTTGGGAAGACAAACGCCATAACTCCCAACAGCTCCCCTTCCCCCAACTTTTACTTGTGAGCATGACATCATATGGTATGGGACATCCCTTTGTTCAGCTGTCTCAGCTCTGTCATGCACCCCCAGCCTCCTCACTGGCAGGGCAGTGCGAGAAGTAGAAAAGGCCATGACTCTGTATAAGCACTGTTCCACAACAGCTAAAATACCCCTGTGTTGTCAACACTATTTTGGTCACAAAT
This sequence comes from Buceros rhinoceros silvestris, assembly GCF_000710305.1. Taxonomy (NCBI): domain Eukaryota; kingdom Metazoa; phylum Chordata; class Aves; order Bucerotiformes; family Bucerotidae; genus Buceros; species Buceros rhinoceros. Next base: position 15,134 of record NW_010395791.1, on the reverse strand, counting down.
CCAAATTATAGCACCATATGAGCCACTATAAAGAAAATTAAGTCTAGCCCAGTACGAAAGTCTTAGCTGTTTTATCTTTCCTTTTGCTTTTCATCCCACGTCCTGTTTGTTTCCGGTTTCTTCTTTACTCCTCAAGAAAGTATTGCATAAATGTATGTGCATCATACATGCACAGCAAAAATATTAAAGAGTTTAATACTAAATAAGAAGCAAGATTTGAATAATTTCATAGGTCTCCTGAAATCCACTAGGTGTATCTTCACCCGTCTACAAATAGCCTTGCAACAACATTAACTCCCTGTCTGCCTCCCAAAGTTACTGCTTTTCTCTCTAGCTCTCTAAAAGAAGCAAGTAGTAAGGTGCTTAGACTCCAGCTCTTGTGTAATTTCATTACAACAAGTCCTTAGTAAAAGGGTACATCCACAGTTGCATTACCCAGAAGGCAAATGCTTCAGGAAAAGTATACATGGCTCAAACAATCTTAAAATTTAAGCATAGTAGTTTCCTCATGCAGGGTACTTAAAAAATACATTAGAAACTCAAAAAAAAAAAAAAAGCATTTGTTTAACAAAACAAATGTTTTGATTTATCTTTACAGGTACTTCCCATGAACTTCATTAACCATCCATCTGTGAAGAGTCCTTTAGCAGCAACACGCAACTTTAATCATATAGTTGACAGTAACATTCTTTGGCATAGGTACTGGTCTTATCAAGATCATTATAACGTTCAGGGACTGATGTTTATCTAGAAATAAACACTTGTCTTCCACCATGAAAAAAAATAACAAAAAGTTTTAAGGGAACTCATGATCTTAATTCTGGAAGTTCTAAATACATCATTGAAGTCTCATTTTCACTCCTGGCATGAATGGCAAGTAACACCAAAGAGAAAAATTCATATTAGGGAGAAGAAAAAAAACCTAAATCCATCTATTCAGAGTTTACCTTTTTAAGTTCTGAAGGCACCTGGCAGAGACCAGATAGTAGAGCATAAGAGACAGCCTGCTTCTAAGACAGGGGAAGTGCTGAAGATCAACCATTAGAAAGCTGAGAATCAGAATCTGGGACAAGAAAGGACTGAAGAAAGGATAGTTCTTAGAGAAACACATTAAACAAATACTGCTTGCTCACAGCAGTAGGAAAAATACGGACATTGTTTAAGAGCCCTCTTTGATAGGCATTGAAAGAATTCAGAGAAAAATCTGTGCTTTCTAAAAATTAATATTAAATTTGACTTGTACACATCTGATGATTTGGAAGTTACCTTAAACAGGTAAAGCAGGGATAAATGGCTACCTGGCCCCTCTAGTTACTTTTACTATTGTAACTCTTACATGCAGAGGCTTTTCCTTTCCCCCTACCCCATCCTCAGATTCAGGATTTCGATCAAATTATCTACCTTAACTTTTTGACAAACCAAAGTTTGACAAACCAGTTCTTTTTATTATAAGTTATGCAACTTAAACTGTACAGGCCATAGATGATGCAACATACAGCCAATATCCTAAATTGCAGGTAAAGACTCAGTTCAGCTTCTTGTCCTTCAGATACATCAGTTTAGTTTGAGTGTGGCAATGACTTTTTTATCCAGCTACCACCATTGAAAGCAGCAGCTTTTTATCCAGCTACCACTATGAAATGTCACTACATCCTGCCACTTTCAAGAAGTACCCCACCATCACAGCTTAAATAGTGTATAACACAAGGACTTTCAACCTTCAGCCATGGGTGTGTCTACTAAGCTGTGCTCTGTTCACCTTACTATCCATGGCCTCTGATGAAGCTGAAAACCCCCACAAGTCTGATACAAGTTTCAGATTACTATAAAGGTCTCATGCAGAGTCTGGGACAACAGCATGAACAGGCAGTAATGTGTGAAACAAAGAAACACCCCCCTCCCCCAATCAAATAAATCTTTCTTAGCCAACATACTTCATCTTCTCTGTACTTCATATCCAGAAGAATTACACTAGTGTGACTAAGCCAGGACAACCCAGGGGCTATTAATGTAATCAGAAAGAGTACAACAGGCTTAGGGGGCTCTTTGTTCCCAGAGCTCTTCATCACTCACCTACAGCTGTTCAAGGCTCCCTGCACCATACCCTGTAGAGCTGTGAACAAGCTTTTAGCACGTGCACACTGGTGGAAAAGGACAGCCAACACCCACAGCACTTCTGCACTGCCCACTTCCTGTCAGCAGATCTTTGCATTTATCATTATTAAACTATAGCAATACTACCTGACCTTTGCAAAAGACAAACCATTTATCTTCTTCACATCTGCAGCTGGGGGTCACATCCTGAAGTGTCACAGTAACAGGTATAAGTACATAATTTCATCAGCAAGAGAAGCTGGTATGAAGAACATCTGGGAATACCAGTACCCAAAGTAGCCAGAGAGGGCTCTAGGCCACAGCTGGTATCTTTCCTCTCCCAAAGGCAGGAAATTACAAATAATACCCTCCTTAGGTTACTCAACACTCTAGAACACCTTAACTCCTTGCACCTTTGCCACTGCTTGCCCTTCAGAAGTAAACAGAATCATTTCAGACACTTCGTCTCTTCTGACTGGAAGAACAAAATCTAAATTAGACATCTGGTAACCATTTCTCACTCATCTGTGTGACCTTCCTAAGTCAACTTCCTTCCCCAGAAAAATCCCACTTCTCCAAAACTACTCCTCACCTGATACTAGAACCTCTCCTTTAACAGCAGCTGCTTCCAGGAGTCTTTAATTCACAGCAGGAGATCATGAAGCTCTTCATTAATGCCAGCCAGGTTGTTGCTATCCTATCCTTCTTCTTAAAGAAAGAGTCCAATGGTTTAGAAATACAATATACAACTTTTTTGCAAATCGTGCAGTATTGAAATTTTTTATTGTGTGTTGATATGTGCTATTGAAAATAAGGAAAAAAAAAGTCAATTTAAATTTCACCAGAGTGATTTAACGTTTCTCCTCCTGGATAAACACTTTGTGAGACCACAAAACAATTCTTGCAATTGCTGGAAGATTAAACTTTGTTTCCATCTTCTTAAAGAGGGTCCAGCCAGATAATTTATGAAATGTAAACAGATTTTATGATCTTAACAGCCATTAAAGGCATTTAGGTATATATATGTGGTTTAAGAGAACTTTTATCTGATAGGAAAAACTGTAGAAGTTTTTAATGCCACATTTAAAATAATTTGCTAGGCTACAACAGGAAAATATGCGAGTTGTGTAGTACAGCTTTAAACAAACCACCTTGCCCTGATTGTGAATGACAATGCACTAGGCAATGCAGTAACACATAAACATACATCAAAAGCAATTTGGCTTCTAGAAATTCAGTTTCACATCCTTGAAACTTTCAATTTTCAGGTTGCTGCCATAAAGTTTTGATGACAGATTATCCCACCACAATCTGGTACATACAGATTAACGATCAGGGTATTAACCCGGATATTGCTGTAGGTGTAAGTCAGTTGCTTTACTATTATTTACATTTCTTTTCGCATAACCATCTCAGAGAGATGAACAGATACACAGCTAACAACATTTTCTCACTTCTGTAATAACATTCTGGAAGTAATTAGATATCTTTGTGTTCCATCTTTCTTCAGCTTCCTTCTTTGCATGTACATGTCTTTTTTCTTCCTCTGAGGAAGTCTAAACAGACATGGAATCATAAAAATTACAGAAACAATAGCCATTCATAAATATTTATAAGCTAATGAATTCCAGATACTTCATGATTATTCATCAACAAACTGTACAATGAAGCGAAATGAATTATTCACAGTTAGTTTATGGCTTCAGCATCTTGAATTAATTATTACAGGTTTGAGTCCTTTTGAGTCACTCCAGATAGCATTCGTCATGATTAGCATGGCTAGAACGCACTGTTAGACAAATCACAGCGTTCCGGAGAGCAAGAAGCGGAAAGAATAATTTTCAGTTGTTTATTTTATGTTTAATCACATTTCGTGAGTTATAAACTGAAAATTCACCTATATCAGAATGGTATGAACCATTTTCCATTGTTAAATTGAAATATGTCAAAAATATAAAAGTATTGCAGGCAATTATACTTGTTATTTCTGCCTTCCTCTCTTTTTTAAAGGAGGATTAAAACTATGTGGGTTTTTTTTTTTTTACAAGCATCTGTTTAAAAAATTTCAGATGCCTAAAAATAGCTGTATTTTTCTTGCTGGTAAGTACAGCTCACCAGGGAATCTCTTGTGTTTACAGGGAATGTAAAGTTTTTTCCTCATTACATCATTAAAATTGAGCTATTGGGGTTTTGTTTGGGTTTGTTTGGGGGGGAGGGGGGTTGTTTGTTTGGGTTTTTTTTTTCCAAAACCTGTCAGTCATGATTTACTTCTGGAAAAGCAGGTGGATTAAAAAATGAAATAGAAACCCGTATGAACTATAAATACTCACATTAAACAGTGTAACCTGAGGTAAAAAAGGAATACCTCAGGTTATTAGGTCACTTGGTTTTAAAAAGAAAATAAATACATTTTCTGATAAGACTTTGTGAACATTGGTAAAAGATATGTATAATAAATTGTGGACCCGTTGCACCTGTTTTCTATTATTAACAATGTTATCTTCAGTACAGTGATCTGTCCCTTCCACACGTGTCCCTTTGCTGTAGCCCTATTTTCACTTACTTAGCTTAATTCGCCAATACTGAACTGGGAATGAGTAAAATGTTCTTCTATGACCCAAAATATCTGCAGATTAAAGTTTCCTAGGAATTATTCTTTTTGCTGAATGAAGTGTCAATTTTTTTTCCAACCTTACTATGTGATTTCATTTACATTCTAATAATTTTACTTGTAATCTTAAAGGAATACTTTCTTCAGTCTCCTTCGGGAGCTACCACTGTCTTTCCTGGGCACTGCCTGGAAGTCTTTTGTGTTCCATGCTTAAAGCAATGGCTGGCTAGGATCCCTCTTCGATTAGGGAAGTTACTTAGTTTTATATAATGAAAGGCACTCAAAGGTTTCCAAGGCAGAAGTAGGAAAGGCAGTTTATGTCATTGTGTATAAAGTGCCAAGAAATCTGTGTGAGTTGAAACCCTGCTGTCTTGTCCTGACTGGTTATTGAAGAAAAGCTGGGTGTGAACCACTGCTGCGTGCATGTGGATTCCACTGGAAGGAAAGCCAGAATGGACAGGAAGATACAATAGGGCATGTATTTATACATCGCAATACCGGGAAATCAGAACTCCAATGTGCATTGTGGAAAGCATCGTTCCACTGTGGAGACACAATTCTTCTTATATGAACAACTCTTATATTTTAAAGCTTATTAATATATACCAGAACTTTTCCGAGATTTGAGAAAACACATTTTGGAATGGAGTTCTCATAAAATTGAAAGAACAAGCCTATGTAAAAACTGACTATGCAATACAGAGATAATAAAAATAGTTGCTCTTACATAATTGACAGTTATAAAAATACTTACAAGATTACTACAACCAGAAAACTACCCTTAATAGTCACTAACTGTCAAGAGCACTAGATACCAGAGACTTAGGCATGCAATATATTTTGGTAATTGAAGCAGCCATAATAAGCACACACCCCCTAAAACAAAAGCGAGGTAATTTGACTTGTTACAAATATGTTTCACTAAAAGGTAAACTAAACAAAATTACTTTGCCGTGGACTAAGCTTTCTTGTTTACTGTCCCACAATCTGGTTTTCTATTCATCGGGCTTTGACAATATCTACAAGTTGTGCTCCTGTCACAGACTCGAAACTCCAACTGTTCTTGCTTCATTATGAACCCTTTTAGCCTTAATTTTTCCTCTGGCATCTTTTATGATTATTGAAATTTTAAAGAAAATGTGTGTGAAACTCACTCACAGTGGGTTTCTACCTAGACAATTTAGGAGTGTTGCTACAGAGCTTAAAAATTATCAGACGTACAAAGAGGCATGTGTCACGGATGATGCAAATCCTAAAATTAAGAACTCTGTTTCCCCTAGATTAATTTTTGACCTTTTGCAATCACATGTACAGAAAAATTAATGAAGGATGAGCTAGCAGAGAGCATAGTTCAAGCCTAGATACCTAGTTTACACGTATCACAGCAAGAATTTGAATTTATGGAAAAAAAAAGGAAAATACTATTGTCTTCATCAACACAGTTGCACCTTGATACTTTTATAAAGTTTTTCATCTTTTTATTCCACAGGTATTTTACTCATAAGATCTTCACTACTTGAAGAATTCCAGATCACTATTTCTTTAAATTAGACTGTTTTAGGGGGGAATAGGAGATTGTTCCTCAGACCATTTTAACATTTTTGCAGGACAGTGAAACCTTAATAATCCCAAAGTTGGAGAAAGACATGTTCATCTAGACTCAAGGCAGAATCCCATCCTGCTGAGGCAGAGAGTAGAATCTGTATGTCTGCACACAAAACAGGGACTGCGAGTCATTGGCAGCCAATCGGAAATGTAACCTACCCAACCTGCTGCAAATCCACAAGTCCAGGAGCATAGGTAGAGGGATACCAAAGGACCACGTGCATTTCATGTTTTCTGGATTAGTGCTTTAACATCAATAATCACACAATCTGTGACAATCTGACTTTGTGACAGGCTTACAGATAGAACAGCTGTATGCTGAATAGTGCACTTCTGACATAATAAGGAAAAATGCGTAAGATATTAACACACAGGTTAAACAGATATCAGATGTTACGTATAGGCTAAAAAGGATGCCTTAATTTGCTTGAAATATGAAGTCTTGAGGTCTTCAAGTGTTTGTAACTCATTGACAACTCAGTTTCTTACATATGCAAGTTCTGTTATGAAATATTTGTTTTACTCTTCTGGTTACAATTCCTAGTCGTAAACCAGGATCTCCTTAATTAGAACATGGAAATAAAAAAACACCCCCTGCCCCAAAGATCTTGCAGGCCAACCATAAGAGAAAACAGATGGGCAGAGACAGATGGGGGAACAGAAGGAAGTGTTGAGACTTCTATGATGGATATAAGAAATGTAATGAGGCTGATCATTTACCCACGCACGGTAAAGTTTGCCACAGATATGATGCTACAGAGAGATTTTGTTCAACTGCATTACAGTGCTTTTCTCTCTCCTGCTGCAATAAGGGCACTCCTGCCACACAAAATAGCACAGTTCAGGAGTAGTTACTTGCTCAGTAATTGCTTATTCAAGTGTGTTTTGCTTAACTGTCTCTCAGAAATTACCCCAGTTCTGAGCCCTTTCACAGCGGGGAGAGAAGGCAGAGATAGTGTTTAAAGCTTTTGCTACTATTCTGCTTTGCAAATGAGGCACCTTCAGTTTGATAACACTCTGAGGATCGTGCTTCCTAACAAGGGAAATAGAGATAATAAAAAAATATTATTTTAATATCAAGGTGTTATTATTTCATAAGTAATTTTCTCCCCCCCCCACAATATTACATTTTTAGCAGGAGGCTGAATTAACTCCTGACTGAAATACATTTATAAATCTTTTGATGTTCACTTATTTTTAATTATATTTGTGAACCTTTGCTTTACTAGAAACTGAAGATGTAATGATTTTGTAGTGTATTAAAGAAAATACATGAAGGATGGTTATGTCATCTTTGGTTCTGTGCACGAATCAAACTTAAGTTCCACAAGAGAAACAATGATTAATTTAAAAAGACAAAATATATTTGTCTTGTTTTTTTCATACTACATGCACAGGACATCTGCTCAGCTAGAAAACAGATTGCATGGTTTTGTAAGGTTAAAAAATACACCACGAAGTATTCAAATTAGAATATTTTGTTTACAGTCAAGCAGGAATACATTTGTCTTGTCAAACACAGATATATAGGCCTGTAGCATGAGTATGGTGAATAAAATAAATGGTTAGCATACATTCTCTCTATAATTCAGATGAGGTATTATAATGCCTCTTGACCATAAAATGCATGTGAAACTCTCCTTGCTTCCCAGAAATGCTCAAATCAACACATACACAAAAAACTCAATAAATCACAAAGGACATTGATCATTCTTTCATTAAACAGAGGCATTCTGCATTAAGCATCTTTAATACTTTTAAAACACAGTATTTGAGGAATGATAAAATTTTCTTATACTTCAATTCTGAACACAGATCAATTCACATTTAAAGCATGAATTTATTAATTATGTTATAATTATGATTGAAATGCAATGTAGGACTGCAGATACATATATGTATCTGCACACATGCTATTATGGAAGGCAATGCTAAATCATTGCAGAACACAACTTCACTGTTAAACAGGCTAATGCACAGGAAAGCAAACAAAAAAAAAATCTTCAGGTAGAAGATCAGATCATGTAAAGTTTTAACAGTTTTTGATGGTCAGCATCCACCATTTCACACGAAAGGGTGCTCTGGAGTAATTACACTATCAGTCTTTACATCTGTGATGCTCAATCTCATAGTCACCACAAAAGCACCTGGCATTCTTCATGTAAGCTCCAGGAGCCAGAGATTTTCTTCTTTTCACACAGAAAATCACTAGTTTTCTTTCTCTTTTCTTTGCACAAATTAAGAAAAAGGATCAATTCACAGCTGGCCCCACTGAATTCAATGCTAAACTACTACTACTGATGACTTCAGGGTGAAGGTGTTTCACTCGAAAATGTACTTTCTTCTTTTTCCTTCCTCATGGAAATGCTGTCTAGTGGCTGAGTACAAACAATGCATGCACAAATAATAGAGTAGAAATAATGCATGCATTGCACGTGAAAGCACTAGAGCTAATGAGGTGCAAATCAGATAGTATTTTAACTGTAACAGTAACCAGAGAAAACATTCCTTTTGAAACATGTACTCAAGCCACATTTGGGTTTTCTTCACCTTCAGTTATAGTTTAAGATTTGAACTACACTGGTACACTAAACGTTTCTGAACAGTTATTGTTAAAACTAACGTTCCCTTGGAACAGCCATAATTTATACCTCAGCCAAATTTCTGGTGCCTATTATTATGTCCTTCAACAATTTCCCCTCTCCTTTCCATTTCCCCATTTTTCCTTCCTTTCTTATCTTATATGATGGTTCCCAGCCTTATCTGGGCTGGTCAAATTCCATTTTCATGTGCTATTACCTCCCTATGCTGAAATGCCAGTCTAATCTTCAAGCTTAGTCAGCAAGCAGCTATACACATGTTGGCAAGGACAGCTTCATCAGGCAAGATAACTAAGAAGTGGATGGTTTCAACCTCACTGCAGGCTACTTTGTCTGGAAGCAAACAGCATTTATATTTGTTCTTTTACAATTCCTCTTGTTCTACACAGTTTTTCTTGTCACCTCTTAACCCATTCTTCTCACTGCCAGAGAAAGAATCACCACACAGTACTGCTCTTATCTACTCCTCTTGCAAAAGTTTGGTAAATGAGTCGCAGATTATCTCTGTGTGGGTTGCTTTCTGGATAGTATTTCCACTGAATCAACAGATAACCACAGGAAGGTAAATGGTGTCAGAATTTGGACCTTTGCCACTTTACTGAATTAATTACAGCAAACTTTGTGTCCTTGTCGGTACGTAACTGTTCTGAGAAGAAAAAGGTAATGCAAAGCTAGGCATTTCTTCAAAATAATTAATATACAAAACGCACACAAATTCTGTTTCTTTGTGAAGTGATGGAGCTAAACTACACAAAGTTTCTTTGCTTTCTCAGACTCATTTTTTCATCACATTTGCTACTTCCCCTGATGCTGCCAAATGTGTCAGATGTGTGTCATTTGAAAGTCTCACACGAATGCAAAATGCTTAGCAAACAGCTTTCTTTTTGTGCTTCAGGTCTTGTGCTTGATACTTAGGAAACTGGCACAACTCAGAACTCTGCATCTGTGCTACCTAGCCACAAACAAAAAAAAAAAAAAAGAAAAAAAAAGTCTAAGTACTTTCACTTTTGCTTAGCAGCTTTTTGCAAACAAAGAGCTTTGGAAGACTAAACAGCAGGTAAAAGAGAGCTTTTGCAAGGTTTCTGTAATGAGAACCTCTGAGACTGGACATTGCAATAGAAAATGGACAATATAGTAACACTTTTATTAATGACACACTTCACTGCTTGATTCATGTTACAATTACATAGTGTGCACTGCAATACAGTCCAATGCAGCATAAAGAATCCATAAATTATAAAATAATCTGCTTTTGTATGGTAAAAAATATCAATATTCCTTGCATTTTACATGTAGTCCAATCAGTAATATAGAGCAATATTTTAAAAGAACCTTAAATTTATTACTAGTGTGATTTTTCAGGGATGGCTTTAGCTCTGTTTTCCAGTAAGGAATGGTGGAAATACATTTTTAAATAATTTAATGATTTCAAACAGCCTATTGTTCTACATGTCACTGTAGACATTTGAAAGGTTACAAGATTTTAATAATTGAATTTTAGAGAGATTGATTTTATATCAAAATGTAATTTCCAATATTTAGAACCAGTTCCATTTATCTTCTGATTTTATAGATTTTATGCAGCCGTGTTACATAAGGCACAAATGGCTTCAAGTGCTTCAAGAAATCAAATAAAAATTGAGCTGTTTCAAAGGAAGAGTAGATCTTACAAGTGTGTCACGTAGCTAACCTTAAGCCTCTAAATGTTTTGCATTCTGAACTGCTTGCTTCTAAGAAACTAGAAGAGAATACAATGCCAGGAAGATTTGCATCCACAAGACAAACCATAGAATTAGGTTACTGTAAAAAAGAAATAGTTTGTTATTGCTAGTTACAAACAAACTTGCCTGTAGGCTGGACAAATCAGCACAAGTTTGTACTGAAGTCTCATTATCTGATCGGGATTGGGAAAGTCCCTCAACTGTAAGTTTGGCCTCTTTCTCACAATGTTTGAAGGAATTCAGACATTCAGAAGAAATTTACAGCAATTACCATGTTGGCAACAAAGCAGATGGGCAGTAAGAAAGTGTTTCCTAGAGCACTACATACCAGTCACGCTGGACAATGTACTTATTTCACTCTGGGGTTTTCTGAGCATGGGCTTTCATCTGCTTCATTAACATGAGAATGGTGACTGGTGTATACAACCAATATGGCTGAGCAGGGACAGGTATCCTGGGAATAGTGCAGGGACGCTACCCAGTGGTGTATGAATGGGGTCAGGAAGGCATAGCCATGGCTGGAGCTGAACTTGGCAAGGGATGCAAAGAATAATAGGAAGGGCTTCTACAGCTATATCGGCCAGAAAAGGAAGATTAAGGAAAGCATAACTGCTTTGATGAACATTCCTGGCAAACTGGTAAGAACAGACAAGAAGAAAGCTGAGGTACTCAGCAAATTTTTGCCTCAGTCTTCACTGATAACCTCTCTTCTCGCACCTCCTGAATCAATGGATCACAAGACAGGGACTAGGGAGGGGCAAAGTCCCTCCCACAGTAAGAGACAATCAGACTCATGACCAGCTGAGGAACTTGAACATACCTAGGTCTATGGATGAGATGCACCCCAGTCTTAAGAAAATGGGCTGATATAGTTGTCAAGACACTCTCCATGATATTTGAAAAGTCTTGGCTGTCAGGTGAAGGCCCTTGATGACTGGAAAAAGGGAAACATTGCACCCATTTTGAAAAAGGGTAGAAGGAGGATCCTGGGAACTACCAAACTTCCAGCCTGGCAAGATCATGGAACAGATCCTCCTAGAAGCTATGCAAAGGCACATGGGAGACAGGGAGGTGATTTGAGACAGTCAGCATGGCTTCACCATGGGCAAGTCCTGCCTGACCAATGTAGCAGCCTTCTATGATGAAGTGACTGCATCAGAGGACAAGGGAAGAGCTATGGATGTCATCTGTCTGAACTTCGGTAAAGTCATTTACACAGTTCTCCACAACATCCTTCTCCCTAAATTGGAGAGATACGGATCTGGTGGGTGGGCTGTTTGGTGGATAACAAATTGGTTGGATGGTCACATCCAGAGGGTAGTAGTCAATGGCTTGATGTCCAGATGGAGATCACTGACAATGGGCGTCCCTCAGGGGTCTGCACCAGTGTTGCTTATGTTGTTTAATATCTTCATCAGTGACACAGACAGTGGGATTGAGTGCATCAGCAAATTTGCAGATGACACCAAGCTGAGTTGTGCAGTTGACTCTCCAGAGGGGTGGGATGCCATCCAGAGAGACCTGAAGAAGCTGGAGAAGTGGGCCTGTGCGAACCTCATGAGATTCAACAAGTGCAATGTCCTGCAACTGGGTTGGGGCAGTACTCAGTATCAATAGAGGCTGGGGGATGGAGGAATTAAGCACAGCCCTGCTGAGAAAGACTTGGGGTACTGGTGGACAAAAGGCTGGGAATGAGCCAACAATGTGTACTCACAGCCCAGAATGCCAACCATATCCTGGGCTGAACCAAAAGCAGTATGACCGGCAGGTCAAGGGACGGGATCTTGCAGCTCTACTCTGCTGAGACCTGACCTGGAGTACTGGAGTGTCCACTTCTGGAGTCCTCAGCACAAGAAGGACATCAACTTGTTGGAGCGGGTCCAGAGGAGGGCCACAAAAATGATCACAGGGATGGAGCATCTCTGCTATGAGGACAGGCTGAGAGAGGTGGGGTTGTTCAGCCTGGAGAAGAGAAGGCTCCAGGAAGACTTTATTGCAGCCTTCCGGTACTTAAAGAGGGGTTGTAAGAAAGATGGAGACATTCTTTTTAGCAATGCCTGTTGTGACAGGATGAGGGATGATGATTTTAAACTAAAACAAGGTAGATTTAGACTAGATATAAGGAAGAAATATTTTGCAATGAGGTGGTAAAACACTGGCACAGGTTGCCCAGAGAGGTGGTAGATGCCCCGTCCCTGGGAAAATTCAAGGTCAGGATAGATGGCCCTCTGTGAAACCTGATCTAGTTGAAGATGTCTCAATCACAGCTCAGTGCCGTGAGGGTTGGACTAGACGACCTTTGTAGGTCCCTTCCAGCACAAAGCATTCTATGATTCTATGACACTCAGGTAAACTCCAGTGTATACATAAGATATTTTTCTCCATGTTTGTCACATGGCAAGAAGCTTAATGAAAAGGTAACCTGTCAGAGGGAAATAGTTGGTAGAAAAGACTAGGAAGACAATAATAGGGGGCAGAAGCAGCAAGGAAAACATGGTGTTGATAGGTAGTATTGACAGGTGATATGGGTGAAGAGATAAAGAAATCGGTGCTACAGAAAAAATTAATTAGAACTAGCAGAATCTGGTGCTTTTGGGTACAGGAGTGGCTTCCCTTGTTTATTGTATTGCGTTTTATTACTCTATTATCAACTCTAGATTTTCTTTTGTATTGTGTTTTCCCCCTCTTCCTTATGCTTTCTCCTATGTATCTCTCCCTTTAAATTTTCAGTCTCCATTTACTTAAATCCCTTCCAAACATTCATGTTCCCCCTCCTCTTGCCTTCTCATTCAAGGCATCTGATTCTTCTTCAGATGTTTTCTAAAGATTAGAACATTTATTTAGAGTCATACACTTAGTTTTAATAGTTCCACTTAAAAGCATTCAAGTTGAAAACATTGCCTTAAATAACATCATAGACATTTTCATAAAGAATTAGTGTTTTAAATATACACAAATTAAAGCTGTGTCTGGAAGTATGCTTGACATGAATTAAGAATAAGGGAATTACACATTGTGATGGAATATATTATGTATTCGAAGATCAATCGCATACTGTATTAATGAGAAATGAGACCCACTGTTCTTAACACTGACGAGTACAGGCCTCCTGTGTTTTCTGCAGCTGTCAAACAGCACCATGGACAGTAACAAACAAGTCTGAAACAGAGCGCTGCAGAGCACAGACATCTAGATGCTGCCACTTTTCATCACTTCAGGCTCTTGATAGAAGACTGGATGACTTAGGACATACTGAGCCTTTCAATTCTATCATGGTCTGTTTCCCCGTGTTTAAAATACTGTGTGAAGTATTTGATTTGCACCAGTGTGTAATGCTCAAAACACCATCAAGACACTCATCAAGACCCTTTTGATGCAAAAGCCCCTCCCCAACGCACTGACTCTGATATCCAGTCAGACTACTAGACAGTCTGCAAAAAAAAAATTGCAAAGCTGACAATTTTAAATCTCCCATTATAAAATCAAGCTACCTAAGTTTTATTGCATCAGTTCATCCCAAATCATACAAAATAAATGTTCAAGATGCTGCCATTCTCACGTATTCAAGAACTTCCAGCAAAGACTTATTGTTTATGATTTGAGTTCATATTAAGAAAAAAGGCAAAAAATATTCTTACATTTAGTTTTTTGCAAATAAAACCATCCCTGACACATACAATATCGCCAACTTCTCCAAAATACTTTGTTTTTAAAATCACTGTCATCCCACAAAATAAGCAAATGTTTTCTGTAATTCTTTTTAATCTCATATTTCAGAATGCGGAATAAATCACTGAAGTACTTTCCCCACATTACTTTGCATGCATGCTGCTGTTCATTGAAAGATTAAAAACAAGTGGAACATCAAGCTGAGCAATCAAGAGTTGATTTTGTATGCTAGCAGCTAGCTTGAAAACAAAAAGCCTTCAATCAGCTGTGATTTTCCTGTAGTTACCAGTCCCTATGAACACATATCACTGTATCTTCAATGCTGAATATTTTACTTCAAAAGTTGAGGATTGTCTTGTTTGATTATACGTATAGTCACAGACCATTCACTCCACATCTATAGAATCTATAATTGTTATATCCGTGCTTTGAATTGTTAGTGTTTACTTGACAAAATTAAAGCTTTAGATTTACCTGCAGTTCTATTTGTTAAGAACATAACCATAATCTTGCAGATAACCACCTAAATCGGGATTAAATAAACAGAAGCCAATGCACTTGTACGGGTTAGAAACAGTGAACTCAGCATGAGGTTGAGTTTATCTTCCCCCAGTGGAAAAGGGAATCCTTAATGCCTATGGGTTTGCAGTAATATGAAACCATCATTTAAAGAGCACTTTTTCATTTCCATTTGAAAAAAAATATTAAAGCTTAGTTTTAGAGCTTAATTCTTCTCATATAAATTGAGAACAAGTGAAAAAAAATCATTTAATCATATAGTCTTATGTTAAAACAACCCAACCAAATGCCTGCCATGTAAACTGTGATAACTCC
>NW_010395790.1:0-1405 GCF_000710305.1 Buceros rhinoceros silvestris | reverse complement strand
TTTTTTTCTCTGCAGCTTTTGAGGAGCTTGAGAAGGCTCTGACTACTGCCCAAAAGACAGAGGAAGCGCGGAAAAAATTGCAAGCAGAAATGGATGAAAAAATCAAAGCAGTAGAAAAGGCAAGTGAGGAAGAGAGGGTAAATCTTCAACGGGAGTTAACCAGAGTGAAACAAGAGGTGGTTGAGATTATGAAGGTAAAAGCTGAAACTCACCCTGTATTATTGGCTTTTAATCTAATCATTCAATGACAATTAAACTGTAGTTGTAAAATTCATTAGAACATCAGAACTTTGTTATAAAATTGTTGCTACTTAACTTCTCTACAAATTGATTTCCGGGATTAAAGATTTACTTAAGAAAAAACAGAAAACTCCCCCTATAGATTGTTTTTCTCTAACAGTTTCGAATCAGGACTTTAAGAGTCATGTGAAAATGCACAGCATTACTCTTTGTTTCACAGTATTTAATAAAAGTATTTACCAGAAATACACTGGCAGCTTTAAAGAGTTCCGGGATTAAAGATTTACTTAAGAAAAAACAGAAAACTCCCCCTATAGATTGTTTTTCTCTAACAGTTTCGAATCAGGACTTTAAGAGTCATGTGAAAATGCACAGCATTACTCTTTGTTTCACAGTATTTAATAAAAGTATTTACCAGAAATACACTGGCAGCTTTAAAGAGCAGTTCTTGTGTGGACATTTGTTATGTTACTGATTTTTCTAAGAGAATACACGGCTGCTGTAGGGGGATGACCGACTTGCTTTACATTATTCTTGAATCAAGCGCGTGTGTAGGCTGCAGATAGCTGTGCATCAAAAAGACAGAGGAAGCGCGGAAAAAATTGCAAGCAGAAATGGATGAAAAAATCAAAGCAGTAGAAAAGGCAAGTGAGGAAGAGAGGGTAAATCTTCAACGGGAGTTAACCAGAGTGAAACAAGAGGTGGTTGAGATTATGAAGGTAAAAGCTGAAACTCACCCTGTATTATTGGCTTTTAATCTAATCATTCAATGACAATTAAACTGTAGTTGTAAAATTCATTAGAACATCAGAACTTTGTTATAAAGTTGTTGCTACTTAACTTCTCTACAAATTGATTTCCGGGATTAAAGATTTACTTAAGAAAAAAACAGAAAACTCCCCCTATAGATTTTTTTCTCTAACAGTTTAGAATCACGACTTTAGAGTCATGTGAAAATGCACAGCATTACTCTTTGTTTCACAGTATTTAATAAAAGTATTTACCAGAAATACACTGGCAGCTTTAAAGAGAGTCAAGAAGAAATTAACGGCAGTCAGCTCACGCCTCACCGGGATGTTGGGTTTTAGTACTAAGGACATTTAGTGGTTATCCCAGCCCCGTGTGTGTAAACTCGTTGCCAAACTGTTTGCTGGTTAAGAATTGC
>NW_010395789.1:13740-16237 GCF_000710305.1 Buceros rhinoceros silvestris | reverse complement strand
GACCCGGCGCCGAGCTGTCGCTGGGGAAGCAGTGCGGGGCGGCGCGGGTGCGAAGGTGCTGGCTGCGTTATCGTGACGGACAGGGCAGGGCGCAGGCGGCGCGGAGAGGCCGCCGGAGCGCAGATGCCTCAGCCTTTATCTCTGCTGCTCCTTGCTGGAGAACAAAGAGGATCAATTAATGTGTGCGGTCGCTGCCGTTCCTCCGCCTTCGGTAGGTGCGCGCTGAGGGTCAGGCTGGACCGCCTGTCTTCCCTCGTTCTCTGAGCAGTGTTTTCCTCGGTTAATCTGTGACACCTTGGCGTTTGAGCTGAGCGTTTGGACCTGGGCTGAGACAGGGAAAAAGGCCACGTAGCACTAATGAGCACGATGCACGTTTTCTGTTGTTTTTTTTTTTTTTAAAGCCAGTTTAGTGCATCAAACACGAAGTGAGAAAACAGAGATTAAAGCAGATGTGCCCTTCAGAGTCTTCCACAGATTCTTCTTAGCCGTGTAGTAGAATGGATCAGGAGCTGTTATTTAATTTTTCCCTGATTTGGCACGTCTCTTAGTTGCATTTGAATATTTTTTTTCTTACTGTCACCTTTTCAGCATTTGAAAAAATAAAGGAACAAAAGAATGTCCTAATAAATTTTGCTGTCAGTATCAGTATGATTTATGCCCGTTGTAGTCATCCATGCTAATAGGTAATGCTCTGAGACTGTTTCATTTTACAGCATCCTGGAGACAGTTACTAATTACATTTCTCATCCCCCCGTAAAGAGGTAAACAGTGGCATATTTAGGCCCAGGCTTTGCAAAGCACCAGAGTAGTTCTGCCAGTTTAAACATCACTGTCCACCTACCTAAATACTTTGTGGGATGTGTGCCTTCATAGATTAGCAAATTGAGGTGAAGTTAACCAACTTGCTCAAGGTCATGGAGTGTCAGTGACAGCGTGAGCAACAGTGGAATCCGGCCATCCTGGCTGCTGGGGCTCTGCTCTCATCAGTGACTCTCCCAAATAATTGCAGGTAGTTTAAACATTGGTTTGCGTAAGTGAGGTTTAAGACCTTCAAAAACTTTGAGAGAAACAAAATGTTGATAGATGTGCTTCAGGTCGTCTGCTGGTTTTGCATGTAGCTTAAAGTAATTGCTCAGCTTGAATTTTGAGGAGACTTTGTGGCTTGTTTTGTAAATATGTGCTCAAAAGGCACGAAGTCTGCTGAGTGTATAATGTAGAAAGGCTTATTGTGTAGATCTAGAGGGCAGATCGTGAGATAAAACAAAACCAGATTACCCTGTAATTAGTCAATTTCTAAAAGGAGAACCTGGAGACTTTGACTGTGAAGGGTTATGGTCTGGACACAGTGTTCACCAGATGACATTCCATAGAGTTATTTGCAGTTGTTAGGAAGAAAACAACCAACAAGTGGACTTGGAAGCCAAGGAGATGAGGCTGTTGGCAGTTAAAATGGGAACTTCCTCACTTGATTTATTTTTTTCAGCAGATACCTGTTAAATAAAACCAAATCACAGTGTTATTTCTGACCCTAGAGAGAAGTTACGTTTCACTTCAGTGTTTTTCTCCGTCGAGTTAGATTGGTGAAGAAAGGGATTTCAAAGGAAACGCTGGCAGATCTGAGCTATTGTGACACCAACAGTATATATTTAGTAACTTCAGGGAGGAAAGATCCTTATTGTGCTAAAAAAAATACCAGTGACAATTGTTTGTCTGGACTTCAGAGCGCGTTGGAAGGCAGGCGGGCCCTGGTCAGGTGTCGCGGGCTGAGCACTGCCTTGGACGGATTGCTGCACCTGTGGGGAGTTTCCGTGTGGGACTGCGAGAAGCCCATCTGCGCAGAGCACAGTGCAGAACCTCCGCGGGTCCCGGGTTTGTACGTGTTTGTTTGCGTTTGCCTTTGTGATCTGCGAGTAATCGTGGTGACTGCTGACTGCAAAGTTTAGGGATCCTGGTGGGACTCTGCTGTGCCGCAGGGCACCGTGTGCAAGAGTGGCAGCCAGGTGCCTTTTAACTGAGCTGCGTAGCCTTGTTCCGAATGCGAGTGCTGCGTCGGGGTCCATCTGTGCGAGAATTTCTGATGGAACAGGCTTCCTCTCTAACAGTCTCTGCAGTTTCTTGTTGATGCTGTAGGAAAGGTTTGCTGTGATTAATCAAATCCCCCACGCGCAGCACGCATGTAGTTTGTAAAGCAGTCTTTGGGAAAAGAGCTTTACCCATGCCTCTTGGTGAGATACCCCAGCAAGGTGACTTCTAAGCCAGAGCGCTTGCGTCAGAAAGGATGCTTACTTAGAATCCAGAAAGTTACCTGCTGAATGGCACTGCTGTGGCCTGGGTTTGCCAGATTTCACTGGGGCCAGGTTGAGCGGTAACTTCTTACCCAGCCACGGTAAATAACAAAAGGAAGCAATAACAGATACACTTTTTAAAGACTGGTGGCTTTTTGGCTGCAGGTTGAGGAATCCTGGGACATTTGTGCACTGTGTTTGCAAAGGATGTG
>NW_010395789.1:1464-13619 GCF_000710305.1 Buceros rhinoceros silvestris | reverse complement strand
GTAGGGAAAAGGAGCCTGTCAGTAAGCTCCTTACCTCCACTGATGTGATTTGGGCGTTTTTTGGACACCTCACCTGCCAGCTGAGCTGAAGAAACTGGATGCCAGGAATCAGAGTGAAAAACACGTTTCAGTAAAAAGCTGAACCATTGAAATAATGTTAATTATTATAAACAATATTTTTAAAGTTTTATTTAATATAGTCACTTAAAAATCTCTAGCAGTAGTTTGATGTTGGTTGTGTGGTAGTTCAAAACATTTATTAGGAAAGCACCCTTTTGTTGTTTCAAAGGTTCCTTATATTTCTGTTGCACATAAGGAATGCAGGATAGATATGTGTGATAACCAGTCTCCCATATGGGTGCTGCATACTGCATCTACAGGGAAAGAAAAAAAACCTGAATATTCTGCCTGTGAGGAGTTCCAAAATAAGATATTTTGTATTCCTACAAGCTGGTGGGTTTTCTACATTAAGTCTTCATACAGTCTTAATATATTTGCATGGAGTAGTGAATCTCACTTTGCAATAGTACATAAAGTTCTTTGAGAAATAACACTTATACTTGCCGCACAGGGTGATTCCAGAGTTTGTTAATTCTTCTGAAACAAAAGGGAATCACCAGAATTCTAAGCAGCACTCGGAACCCAAATTGCCTCTTGGAGAGCTATTTCTTTTTCTAGACCCTTCTTAATAAGGGAGCAGAACGTCCACTTGGAACACACTATCATTGGGGATTTGTTTTCAGAATATTATTAGTAGCATTTCAGTGAAGTGGAAACAAACCTGTGCTCTGAAAAGAAACTGGATCTTGGGGAGGGACATTCCAGTAAGAGCCATGAATTGGAATTCTACAGGGATGATACGCTATTTTAAAAAATAAATAACTTTAAAAGTTTAGTCTGTGGATAAGAATCAGAACCTGCAGATCTGAAGATATGACAGATACACTCTAGTGAACACCTAAAGCTCTGTCATATTCAAAGTGTGAAGCATGTATCTGCTGCTTGGAATTGCGAACATCGTGATATTTAGAATGCAAAAATAAGCGATTATTTCTGACTGTTTGTAATGCTGGGGCTATTTCGTTGCTATAAAGTTCGGAAACTACAGTTCTTTAGGTGCAGCCAAATCAGTTTGTTAGACTGGAGAACAGCCACAATGGACCTTGTTTTATAAAGCTTCATTGGAAGAGGAAATGGCAACTGAGGAGTCAATACCAAGTTTTTGTTCTCTTAAAATTTCCTACTGTAGAATGAAGTTAAGCCTCAAAGGACACCCTCAGTTTGATAATTGACCTACAGGAGCTGCAGTAAATCATGGCGTTCTTAGGAGGAAGAATATATGTAGCCGTTTCGCTTTGTAGTGTGTAAGGTCAGTGGTATGTGTGCTGAGGAGCCTGGCCTTTGTTTTGTGAACTGCTTTTGGGATCATTGCTCGGTCGGGTCATGGGTTCTGGTTTTCGTTCTGGAATGTCACTCAAAATAAAACAAAGCTGTGGGGAGGCAGAGGGACAGTGACAGTGGTTATACTTTGGTTAGAGACAGCAGTGGAAGAGAACCCGTCTTTCTTTTTAGCAATAGAACATCCCAAATCTGCTGGGCGTTATTCATCCCAGTTAGATTTTCAATTTACTGCCTGTAACTACCATGCAGTTGTAACAACAGTTTAGTTTAAACGAGGTGTTCCCCATTCTTCTGTTGTGAGTCCCTGGGACCTGACATACCTGAGCGCCTATGTGTGCGGGTACCGTGAGTTAGGACACCTCATCCGGGAAGGTCGCTGCGGCCGAGATCCCTGCCTAGGCAGTGACTGCCGCTGCCTTACGTCTTTGTGGTTCCTCATTTCTGCTCTGTTTTTCCTCAAGTATTGGTGTCACAAGGCAAGGATGGGATAGCTTCTGGGTGCTGGTAGGTTTGGGTTGCACAGACCCAGCATAAGCAACCCTAGTCGTGGGCTGGGAGCCCCGAACGCTGCCGTGACACCCTGATCCACTGAAGCAGTGGCCGTCCGTTTATTTTGTAGCAGCTTGTTAAATGGAAACCTGATGCAAATACTTTTTCTGCTTCTGGTTTTTTGAAGGAACTGAAGTGAAGCTAGATTCAGCACCAAGCATCACGCTCTAGATTCTTACACCTTTGTTGACTGCCTCAGTTCGGTGTGGACTTATGGGAATAATCTTCTTGCCTTTTCTCTTTTTTCCCCCTTTTTTTCCTTTAGAATTGCCAAAATGCTTTGGAATTCTTAAACGATTCAAAACCTGAAGTCGCTGAGGATACAAAATCGTAAGAACACAAGAAGCAGCAAGGAGGATTCAGTGCCAATGCAGCAACAAAAAAGACAGCCAGAGTTAGTGGAAGGAAATCTTCCTGTTTTTGTTTTTCCTACAGAACTTATATTTTATGCAGATGACCAGTCAACACACAAGCAGGTGTTGACTCTATATAACCCCTATGAGTTTGCCTTAAAATTCAAAGGTGGGTTTCTTAGGTTAAGTTCTGTTTAAGGGTTAGTTGGTGATCTTGAACAGTCCAACTATAATTCATGTAACAAATCCTATTTGTTACAAAACTGAGCTCGTGTCTTTACGTGTATCTGTTGATGAAGTTGGTGAGCTGTTAATTTGTGATTTGTTACCACTGCTGTCCTTTTTGTTGCAGTTCTTTGTACAACTCCAAATAAATATGCGGTGGTTGATGCTACTGGTGCAGTGAAGCCTCAGTGCTGTGTTGATATGTAAGTAAAAGTTGGTTGGGTTTTTTTCTAGTGTACGATATTTCAATTGTCTTAATTTCTTTAGTAAATGACAGCATGTGCGGTGTAAACTAAGGTGTATAAAGATACAATGTTTTCCTGATCCATATTCTTTTGGCCATTTGCTAGTTTTGTACTCTGGGGGAGAGGTATTACAGTATTGGAGATATTTCCTCCTTTAATTTTGTGTTTAGGCATAAATAAAATGCCGGTAAGTGCCTCCTGTAGTATAGTTTGTAAACCAGCAGTGAAAGCAGTGGGAGCCTCCTCTGAGCACTTTTTTCTTAGAAATAGCAAGAAAAGCAAGACCCCCTGGGCTGTGGTTTCTTTGTTTGCAGATTGGCAAAGTGAAAATGTATGTACT
This sequence comes from Buceros rhinoceros silvestris, assembly GCF_000710305.1. Taxonomy (NCBI): domain Eukaryota; kingdom Metazoa; phylum Chordata; class Aves; order Bucerotiformes; family Bucerotidae; genus Buceros; species Buceros rhinoceros. Next base: position 10,506 of record NW_010395789.1, on the reverse strand, counting down.
TCCCTGGGCCATGTGTAGTAAAGGTACTTTTGCCTGCCTTTCACCTCGACCACCTCTCTCGTACTCATATCCCTCCGTCTCCCCTTGTTTCTCCTGTCAGTAATAGACAAAATAAGAGCAGTTAAGTGACCACAGTGATGTATAGGGTCTGTCGGCTGCTAGAATTCAAAGTAGAGTAGAGATATAAAAATAGACTGACATTTTTTCATCTTCCCTTGGCCACATGATTTCTGTGCTGGTGTACAGATACAGCTACAGAAAGTATGAAGTGCCTAAAAGAGCAGACTGAGCTTTCTGAACAGAAATTTGCAAACACCTTCTGGAATCTCTGGCTAACAAATGGCCATATACAAAAAAACTCCACTATTCAATGATCCGTCTGTTGTCAGATAAATAATACTGCACTTGGGGGAATGGCTCTTTTCCTGTAGACTGTTTTCCTTAGGTGTAATTTTGAAAATTCTAGGGACTCGCCAAATAGAAAGGAAGTTTAAAACTAAAACGTTTCAGTGGGCAGGGGCAGCGCTCCTAAAAATGGAACAAACCAGGTCAGGCTGTACCAGGGTATCAGCGAGCTGCTCCAGTCTTTCGCAGACATTTACACAAGCTTGATTACATTTGGCTAATCTTAAACAAGTGTCTTTTATTAAATAAAAGAAAATAAGACATATGCGTGTTTCCATGCAGCGAACCCCCCATCCCATTCCAACGGCTGCTGTCTAAGGGCAGTGTTTACTGCTCGGATATGAGCAGTACTATGCAAGTATGGCCATTTGCCAGATAAACAGATATTCTACAGAGCTTCCAATTATGCAACGGTCTCTAAAAAGAAACAGGAGAATGTATCTGTTTATAAGGGTCTGCAGAAAACATCTTTTTGCTTGGCAGCAGATGCATGTTCTCATAGCACAGGGTTATGTAAAGATTCTGTTTAGGTTGGTAGTTGGTACCATGGTACTAAAAGTAGAAATAAAAATTGAAAAGGAAGTGTTAAAGGCAGAAATAAGAGTCGAATCTGCTGCTCTGATATGCTGAGAGTTGTACGGATTAGGATTGTCTGGGGGAAAAAGCCTTTTGTTTTAGTGGAGGCAGTTGCCCAGCCAGCATGCAACCCAGCTTGCCGAAAGCCTGTCAAGGACGTGCTCTTGTGACGTAAAACTATGTACGTTCCTTCAGCCCTCTCACTTGGGGGATGACCTAGTCTCTGTTTCCTCATTGAATAGTCTATTCAAACCAGATACCAGTTACAGATAACTTGGTGTGGTGTGGTTCCTTTAAAGGAAGACTGAAACACAAATACCTGTTTCTTGCAGCATTTTAATGCATATATTATCACAATTTTAAGGCTACTATCCTGTAATACTGAGGGCAGAATGATTCTTTTTCCCCCCACCCCCTCAGGAGATGGCAACCTTCTTGCAGTCGAATCACTTACATGTGGGTGTTTTTACAGATCAGCTATTTTTGTCTTAGAAATTTAGAATAGCCTTTCAGAACAAAAGTTTCCCACTTTGGAAAAAAAATTAAAATCCATGTTAACCCTAAGAGCTGATATGACTTCAAAACCTAAATGATACAGCTTTTTGATGCTAGACACGTATTTTCATAAAGAATCATAAATGCAGAGGGGAGGCAGCTGAGCAGAGCACCGCTCAGAGGTCTGTATTGCCTTTAATCAGTGTTATTTTAAAACTGTGCCTTTTGTAGGTTCCACACACTATTTTTCCCATGAAATGCCATAAAACTAGAAGGAGCACAACAACTCTCACCCTGTTCTTACTGTTGAAGCCATCTTGGTCAATGTATTCAACACAGTGGAGCAACAGAGTGGCTGCTGGACAGTGAGAAGGTTTACTAAGAGAATAACTGTCTCTCTGGCTATAGCTCGGAGGATGTGCCTACGCTGCAGCCTGAGCTGTGATTGCAGCCTGTGTAGCTACACCCAGCACAGCTCTCGGTAGCTAGTGACGTATCTGCAGCATCATGCGTTTCAGTGCAGGCTACTAAGGGTGCTCAGGGTGACTAGCTTGATGAGCAAAGCTCTGGCAGCACAGAGCTCTGCTCGTCACATCCAGATTTACTCCCTGAAAGACAGGTCAGAAATGCTTACGGAGATCCATAGCTGTCTTTGACTGCACCAAGACACGCTCTCAGTGCTGGGCTTCTGATCTGAAAATCACTTTACTCTTGTAAAGCTGACTCTTGTCTGTAGAGGGAATGAGCTTTACTTCTCAGAGAGTGTAATTGTAGAGCTTGGAGCCTGGTTTCCTAAGAAAGCTAGACTTGTGCCATCACCTGTCCAAGTGTTTGGCAGTCCTACCTTTCTTCTTCCCTTCCCTGTCCACTCCGGTCCCCCCATTAAAAAAAAAATCATTGGCTAGCATCAAAGCACTTTGAAAAAGGAGGAAACGTCTTTCAGAAAATTGGCGTTTCATGCACATTGGCAGCTAGGGCTTAGACTGAGGCAAAGGTGTGCTGGAGATAGAGAATGAGCTGGGTTTTGTGGCCAGCCACTTGGAGCATGTATATGTGGGAACCAAACAGGAGCGAGCATAAAGAGGGGCGAGAGAAGGCGAGATCCAGTCTTCAAGAGCACCGAGTGATGGAGGCGGTAATGGGGATCTGGCCTATTGCAGTGTGTCTGGGGCGGGGAGGGGAAGCAGGGAAATGCTGGGATGTAGGACACAGTGCCACAGGAGACATGCTTCTTGTTAGCTCCTCTGTTTGAAAATGTTGTTTTCCCCTGCAGTGTGATTCGTCACAGAGATGTTCGGGCTTCATACTATGGTGTGATAGATAAATTCCGTCTACAAGTGTCTGAGCAGAGCCAGAGGAAAGCATTAGGGAAAAAGGAGATTATTGCTACTCTACTTCCATCTGCAAAGGAACAGCAACAACAAAAGGAAGAGGAGGAGAAACGAATAAAAGAACACCTGGCTGAAAGTGTCTTTTTTGAGCAGACTTTGTGTCAACCAGGTAGCTGAAATCTTCTACCCCTACTCGGTTATGAGGGATGAGAAAGACTAGGCTAAAATAAGTTGCAAACTAATTCTTTTTACTTACCTCTAAGACTGCTGTCTTTATCACTGGGCAGTGGCAGTGCCCAAGAACCCGAGCTATGGCTATTCTGCTTATGCTGTCTTGGTTACTCACGACCCTTTGCTGCCCCAGTGTGTGTGGGATACCTCGGAGAGTATGTCCTCTGTTCCTCTGGTGCAGAAGGTCTGCTGCAGCCGAAGGGAATTTATCTGCAAAAGGATGGTGGTTGCTTTTTCCCTTGGGCTCTTTCAGAACATATGCCCCTTCTGAGTTCATTCCAAACCCTTAATCCTCCATTTCCTGATGAGCAGGAAATACTGCCAGAACATCTTCTGAAGTGCTGCTTGTTCTGCGCCATCTCTTTTGTCTGTCTCACAAGTACAGAAGAGCTCAGGTGCCAGCTGAAAACTCTGCGTGTTTCATACGTGAGGAAGTGAAGCAGCAGTCTTGGACAAACCTGGATGGAACAGTTAAATTGAAGTGGCAGGAGGAGTTTTAAAAAGTATCGAGTTTTACCCGACCTGAATCTAAACTGATTCTTGACAATCCACCTTCGTGTTACTTTTACTGATTTATACTGTAATGTTCTTGTCGCTGTTTTCTTTTTCACGACAAGAACAAAAATCAGTTCCAGAAAAGAGATGAACCTTCTCGAGAGTGTTCCTCTTGTTACAACCAAACTGTTTCACTCTTTAGACACAGGTTGTTGGCTGGTGAAACATCTCTTACTGAGAAAGCCCTCCAGACAGGTGTTAGTAGGATACGGCGTCGAAGGAAGCCTGTAAAGATCTCTGGGCTCACAGATCAGAGTTACTCTGATAGGTGTTCCAGTACAGAGGGTTTCAACCATGCCAAACAGTCTGATGATGGTCTTAATCCAGCTGCTAATCATCTGCTTAAAAACTCTGTTGGCTACATTATCTTGCTTGCTTACAGAAAACCAGTAAACAAAGCAGCGACAGTGTTTGCATCTAACCTGCAACCTAGAAATAACAGACCGACGGAATTAAAACAGGACACACAGTGTGAATCGCTAAGGATAGAAACACCTGACGAAAGCATTGGCTAGATTCCACTCAGTGTCAGGAATTTGTTCGAGGTTTTGGCCACCACGTTAACAGCCCTTTTCAAGGATTGCCCAGTGCCTTTGAGTAGGTTCCAGCTGTTCATCTGCAGTGCCGTGACGAGTACGAAGAGCAGTTCATCTGTGGTTTGCATTTCCTTATTCTGCTGGTACTGGGCTGTCAGAGTAGTTCACTCTCACAGCTTTTAAAGGAATGTTCAAACATTAATAACTTGTGGCATATAAACTGGTTCTGGCTGCATGCCTTTGAATGGAAGGAGGAGAACTCGTCTGGCCCAGAACCCCTGCCCTTGCTGTAGCCAGGTTTTCTTCTGGAAGTGTAAGCAGGTATCTGCCTGTGCAGCTCTTTCAGGGTGTTTTTCTGATTGATTACTAATCACTGAGTGAACACCTCAGGGGATGGAATCAGGATGCGTGGTGAAACCTCTGGCACTGCTGGAACACCCCGCTGTCACGAGGGTATCTGCACCACTGCTGGGACTGGCAGGCTCTGTTCTTCCAGGAGGGAGGGGGCTGGGAAGTCCTGTGAAAACAAGTTCCAGCATCAGGAGAGGGAGCAGCCCTCTCCGGTGCAAAATACAGAAGGTTTAGAAGGGTGGGGTTAGGAGTCGTTTTCCACCTCCTCCAAACTCCAAAGGGAAAAGAAACTCTCAGGATATTGCAGCTCCAATGGACTGCAAACATATTTGCAGAATATTTAATAGTATTAGACATTCCTCACCATCGGTTCTGTCTTGTTTTTCAGAAAACAGAACTGCCTCGTCGGGACCTAGTTTACTAACAGTCTTCCTAGGAATAGTGTGTATCGCAGCACTAATGCTACCCACGTTGGGGGAAATGGAATCCCTGGTGCCTCTCTACCTCCATTTAAGTGTGAATCAAAAGCTAGTAGCTGCTTATGTTTTAGGTGAGTAGTCTGGATTTTGTACGTGTTTTCTTGCAACTTCTGTGATCTGGGAGACTTCTCCTGCATTTGTCAGCGGCTTCAGGAAACTTGATGAAGACAAAGCGCCACATTACATTTTGTTTTGCATCTCCACTTTTTAACTTGCAGCCATAGTGATACCAGGGTACATTAGTTATTGTAAGTATTTTAGACCAGATTTTAGTTGATAGTTATTACATACAGGCCCCTACATGCTAATTTCACTGGCATTTGATGACTGGTCAGCTGTAGTCATCTGCCAACAACCTGAATGAAATGTGCTGTTTCTTACTCTTGTACTGAAATAGAGGGTGACTCTACTGCAGAACCTCCATCTCTTCTCTCCGCCTCTTCTGCTTCTCTCTCCAGCCCAGAGGAGCTGCTCTGAGAGGCTCCATTCACACCTCCTTGATAAGCAGTTGGAATAAGTGGTTGTAAACCCTTCCTAAGAGGCCACTGCCGTTCACAGTCCTGATTTCTTTCTCGTTCCTAGATTAGCAAGTGTTGATAAATTGCACATTTCATTTATTATGACTATTTTTCTGTAACTGTTTCAGATTTGCAGAGCAGTCACACTAAACTCAATCCTCCTGTCCCACTGCCTGGCAGAAATGAGGATTTAGAGGAAACAAGCTAGGCAGCTTCAGACTGATAGCGAGAGGTGAGGTTGCGATGGGAGAAGGTGCCAGTTCCTGGTGGTCAGTGCCCACCCTCGGCTGACCCGCTGACTGGTGCAAGTCAGTCTGTGGAAACCGTTTGAAAACTCGCTGTCACTCTTTGCCTGAGCCGATGGCCATGTGTTTTCAGATCAGGACCTTGCCTTGTTTTTATCTCTAGTTCTGAAAATTATGTGTTTCTGCTGGTGCCCACTACAGTATCAAGCCATTTGACTTTATACATTTCAACAGTTTAACCTGTTTCTAGAGGGGTTTGACTCCTTTGGCCGCCGCGGATTTAGCTGCTACCAAAAGACTCTTCTGCGTGCGACTGTTGACATGTAGAAAAGGGATTGCTCTTGGGAAGGTGAAACCGCTTTCTTCCGCAGCGCAGCACAGCTGGATTGCGTAGCAGGGGAGGGCCGTACCACACCAGCTGGGCTGTCTGACACTGCAGAAGTATTTGCTTTACAGAAATGAGCTAAACCCTTTATTGCCTGGAAGTCCGTATCCAAGCGGTATGGGCTGTCTGGTAACACCTTCCAGGAGCCTCTTGTGTGACAGCGTGATCGTTTGGACAACCCGAGCTAAGTCCTACAGCCGGTGTGGTAGAAGTGATGGGCTGAAGAACAACAGACCCTAAGAAACTGCTGAACTGCAGTTCCTCAGTGGATCCATTGCTTCTCTGATGGGAGGCAGCGTTACAGCGCCGTTCTGTCATGCTTCTGCCTTCACAAGCTTTATAAAGTAAATAAATTAAATCCGTTTGTAGTGGTAGGATAGTAAAACGATCTCAGAACTGTCTTTATCGGATCTGTAGGCTTTAGCTAAGCTCTCTGCAGAGAAGGGCTATGCTGTTGCCTTCATCTGAGCCTGCACGAGGGCAAGATTGCCCAGGAGCCGGTACGCGACCGGTCTGATGTCACGGAAGGTTGGAACTCAAGGAGCCCTGATGTTTTTCCATACGCCTCTTTGCCCTGTGCAATATAACTCACGGCTAAGAACTTGCAGATTTCTGCTTTTTCCTGCATCAGCACACAATTAAAGTGAACTTTTCAGTGTGTCGTGAGTAGGTTTATGAGCCCCACATTTCCTGCTTTCATCTGGTTTTAATTGTGTTTAATCTCTGTCAGAGCAGTTATTTTTTTCTCTCCCTCTTCAGAGGTCACAACAAAGAGGCTGTAGAAAGCTCCCTGTGCAGGCTGACAAGGAAGCTTAACATCTTTGTCCAAAAGTAGTCTTTGATCAGTTACTCTGCACAGAGCAGAAACAAAAACGTCCTGGAGCCTTCGCTAATCTGCCTTGCTGATGATTCAGCACTTGAATTGCGCTGCCCTGACCGGCCCCCACGGAGGCTGTTGGCCTGGGTGCTAGTAAGACACTTCTCTCAGTCAAAATCTCCACGTTAAGACTCTCCAGCAGCGAGATCGATAATTCTTGGGAGTATTTATAGCTCCTTGGACATGTAGTTACTGGATATACTGCACCTCAGTGGTTTTGTTGGGTTTTTTTAACCAGTTTTTGACTTTAGCAAAATCTGGAGCAATACTTCTAATATTTCAGTGAAGTGTACGTATAAATTCATTTTACATGTATTTATGCACTTTTTCCTTTATTTCTGGCCTGTGACAGGGTAAACTGTATTTTAAATGTTTTATTTGGTGAAATTAAAGTGTTTAGTTCTCAATTCTTGTCTTCCAGGGCTCATCACCATGGTTATTTTGAGAACATGAGCGCTGAGTTAGTAGGACGTCACACACCTTACTGTATCTTCACACCATGAACGTGGACTGCCTTGACCCCCATCTGGCGCACTAAGATGCTAGCAAACCCCTTCGGTGATTTCAATACCTGCAGAAGTGTAATATATTTTAACTGTGTATAATAATGAAAGACTCAAAGCACTGTTGGGTGCTTCTGTAACAGACAGCTATGAAATGTTCAGTGATACCTGTGAAAATAATTTCAAAAACTTTTATATCTACACCTACTGTAAAAAACCCTTATTAAAGCAACGTTTGTTATTTTTAGCCTATGTTCACATCAGTGCGTGATCACTATAAAAGCAACTGTCTTATGTAAAACGTGTGTTCGGTTTGTGGCTGTACGTGCTGAGGCTGGTGCATCACACTCTGTAACTGTACCAGAGCAACGGGAGTCATGACTAATCATTGAAGAAAATGAGAAATTTCCGTCAGTGACACTACGAAATAAACCGTGAATTTGCAAATTCCTTACGTCGTCGTTCCCAATACCTTGGCGAGCGCTCGGTTTCGTACCTGGGGAAACAATTCCCGCCCCAGCCATTTTGTATCCCGGTCGTGGGCAAAAAGACAGGTTCTCTCAGCAGCCCCTTTCCGTTCTGACGGCTGGGTGGGGGTGTGAACTAAGTGGCATGCCTGGAGGTAAGTTGAACTCACACCATCCACGAGGACAAAATTCTGCGTTTGTTCCATTCTGGAGCCCAAACGAAGCAGAGCAGCAGTGGCATTCCTTCACCTGCCCCCCCAGCTGCGGTGGGGGATTTACTTTGTTTCAGGAACTCCTGTTCGAATGCTAGTTTCATACCCACAGGACAGTTCATATTCTCTTCTGTTTCATTTGCGAGTGCTTCCCTTCATTTGACAGTTCACGGTAGTGATGTCGGGTTTAAAGATGTGTCCTCTGCGGGGCTGCTGTTCCCGCACCTGATTCAGGCACACCAGTGGTGTTCCTGAGAACGCTCTCTAATGTGCTCTGAGCTCAGTGAAGAGACACGCTGGAAATTAAACCTCCTTTCCCCCTGCGTGTTACGGGCCACCTTTCTGCTTATGCATGGAAGTACAAAGAAACCATGCAGATACCAGTGTTGCTTAAAAAAAAAAAAGATAAAAAGGTTGGATTCAAGTTGTTAATCACTCACAACATTTTTTTCTTATCTATAATACAAGTAAGTCTTTAAAGGGCAATAAAATGATACTTTTGTTAGATTCTCAGAAGAACTGAGATTGTGTCTTCTGTCAGCATCAGATGATATAGAAAAGTCGGATATTACCAGCTGTCGAGAACAACCCTCGCCAGTGTGAGACTGTTCTGGAGCCGCGTGCAGAGCCCGTGCTCACCCCCGCGCAGCCCCTATTTGGGCGGCAGCGTTTTCCTGTCACTGCAGAGCCGCGCTCTCGTAGCTTCACTGTTACCGCCCTTGATACCTACAGTGCTAACTCTGGTCTCCGTGAGATGGTTTATCCTTTGTCTCGAGGAAGGGCGAGGGGATTGAACAGGAGTTCGGGTGATAAAACTGCCGCGTGGTACTGTGGCCTGGAGGCATTTCATGTGCCCAAGCCGATGGAGAAAAAAAA
>NW_010395789.1:0-1347 GCF_000710305.1 Buceros rhinoceros silvestris | reverse complement strand
TCGTGGGGGCTTTTCGTGTGCCAAAGCCGATGGAGAAAAAAAAAAACCCCACAAACCCAGCTATTTTCCCCCGTATCCTGGAGCTGCAGTCATGGGCCAGGATCATGTTTTACCAAGCCCCTGTAGAAGTGCAGAAGGAAGGGAGGGACTCCCCGTGTAGGACCTCAGAGTCACTATAACCACATCGTGACACCTGCAGACACCTTAGTGCTGCCGGGCTGTGCCTGCGCGAGACAGGACAGAGGCGGAGTGAGATGACAGGACTGGCAGCATTTCCTTTTCAAGGAATTCAGAAAAGCACCTTGACCGAAGAAAATGGTAACAATGTGTTATCAGCAACTACAAAGACTAAAACATGGAGCTGACTCTTTGTCAAGGATGAGGAGCAACATGCAGATAAAAAAAGATGAAATGCAGGGTGTAGCTCAGCAGATGCAGATGAAACTGGTGCTTGGGCAAACTACGCATGACAAATGTGAATTTTGACTTCCTGCTTCAGGGAGAACGCAGCAGACAGACTGTGTAACCAGATTTACTCCAGGGTTGGTAAAACAAGACCTGAGGACGGTTTCAGTTCAGCACTGTGACGGCGCAATACATCAACTTGCGTCCCAGGGAGGCACTAGTAAAACTTTACCAGGTGGATACATGAGATTTGCAGGGTATTTTCTGATGCATCTATGTGTACGCACACCCCTCTAGTACTTAGAGTGCCACTGGAAGTAAGGCCTCCCCTTAAAAACACCAGGAAAAACAGTTAAGCATTCACGTCATTTCCCATTCCTGACTCTTAACACAAACAAAACAGTTATTTCCTTGAAATGGGGAAGTATTTTCAGCAGACAGTTAGGAGGGCTTGAAGATCATCCAGCAGAAACAACCGTCGTGTTTACCAGGTGCTTGCTGTGGCCCCGGTGTCTCGAACAAGCGGTGCTGGCAGGCAGGGTACAGGAGTGCTGCTGAGATCACTGTCACTGAGCATCACTCCTAGGAGCTACAGGCTCGGTACATGGTCTCCCCCAGGTGTTTGTGTTGTCTGGATCAGAAAACACCCAGAAGTCCCTATTCTCCTTAAGGCAGTGAATCAGAGAATGCTTAAAACAACCACAGACACAATATAACCGTTTCACACCCCATGGACAGCCAGGGCCTTCAGATGATCGGATCGTTTCTCCAGGAAGTGCAGCTGATGGAGCCCCCGAGACTGGGGAGCTATTCTAGCTATAGAACAGGCTGGGGCTATTCTATGGGCTATAGAAGGGTCTGGGGCTATTCTCTCGGCTATAGAAGGGGCTGGGGCTCTGTCGCGACATGTAACGGTTTAATTCAGGACTACATCCAAAGTGA
>NW_010395788.1:34419-61804 GCF_000710305.1 Buceros rhinoceros silvestris | reverse complement strand
GGGCGCTTCCTTCCCCGGCGGGCCCTGCCGGGCAACAAGCCGCCGGAGCCTTCACCCGCCCCGGGGAAGCGCCTTGCTTGCCGGCTTAAACTCGTCGTTCTTGGAGCGAGTTGCCTGAAGAGTCTTGATGCTGTGGTGGAAGAAAAAAACCCCGTCAGACCAAGCAAATAGTGGAACCGTGAGTGGTGTGACCGCGAGCGTAAGGTGCTATTTTTTCTGTTAAATTCGCAAATTTTGGAGAGGAACGTGACTGCTGTGCCTCACATATATGTGGCACCTATGCTCTTGTCTGAATTTGGTTCAGGAAAAGACAGCCACATGTTTTTCCTCTCGCCTCGTTTGAAATACTATGTGCATAGGCACCGGTGTTTATAAAAGGCTAAACTGCTCACCACGCAAGGAAGCGATGAGTGAGTCTGCTGAGCAGCACGTCTTGGCATCGTCTTTGTCCCTGCTGAGAGAAACGACTGTAGCTCAGGTTTTGACGTGAACTGTCAGTGCAGTAGTGGGTGATAGCCAGAGCAACGTGTTATAATCTTAACTAGAGATCAAGGACCCCTTTGCCTGTCTTTTGGTCAAATTGGTGAGAGTGTTTGCAGAAGCACCACTGAGTCCTAACTCTGGCTGTCTGGTGTGTTGAGTAGTTTCTGTAGAGGTTGATGCTTATTTGACAAACACTGTATCTGCGGCTGCGATATGCCTAACAGCTTAAGTTCAGATGAGGTTAATACAGTAGGCAGAGTGAGTCTAGAATTAAACTGACACCACTGGAATTGGTTTTGGACCTGAGATTGCTGGTTCCTCTTTCTCTCTCAAAATAAGAAGAACTTAAAGACTCAGCTTTCAAGCTCTAAGATTTGTATGTTGAATAGGGATGGCTATCTAAAAGAAGGGAAATACTTAAGGATTGGCAGTGTAATCAGTACTGAGATACTATAGGTCATTAACATGCAGAAAGGAATCAGTTATTTAGCTCAGGAGACAACGTTCTTGCTTTTAACCTATATAATCTAAAGATGGTTTACTAATGAAGGAAGAAATAAGAATCCCTATGTAGTTAAATGTAATGTATATCAACTCAGTTTGTTAAATAGTGCTTTACCAGGTGTTTTAGTGCAATGCTGCTTATTTTGAAAATAGCAGCAAAAGTGAAGCGTTGTGAGCCTGAGTCCCAAATTCTTGCTACTGGATGCAAATCAGCCACGTGCCTTTTGGAGGGTCTGTGAGTATTACTCTGCATAGAAACCCACATAGAGGAAGCCCGTCAAATGAAAACCTGTCAGTAGAAATTTGGTACTGGAGAAGCCGGATCAGTTTCCTTTGTTGTATCTTCTAGAAAGAGATAGTGTCTTTTCACCTAGAAGCAAGTTTTCATTAAATGCAGTGATGAAATCCTCTGTTAGCAAGAGGGTGTGTTCTGTTTCCCTTGAATTATGGGTTGAGACTTAACTCTAGTTACGTATGTCCCGGGACTAACAGAAGATCTACCTGTAATATACTGAAGCCCTTTAGTTTACAGAAATTACCACTGGTAAAATGACTGTTATATTCAAACAGTGACTTTTAGGTTTCGTCGTTGCAGTTAGTGGATGCGGGAACGTTTCAGAGCAGTAAAGAGAGATAGAACTGCAGTGTCGGGCAAGGCTTGATACGGTGGAGTTCGGCACATCTCATTTAACTGCCTGAGAACCAAGTGAGGGCAATAAAGGCGGGGTACAAACACTGGATTTGTTACACTTGTAACATTTTTAGGGATTTGTCTTCACCAAAGAGTGCTAGAGGTGTTAAAGTGAAAGCTTAGGGTCAAAGCATAGCACATAGATGAGGGAGAGCTGAAGTCTTTAATACTTGCAGGTGTAATTTTCTGAAAATGCATCTGTTAGCTAAAGTGTTCTTAAAAGCCATTTATTAGTGGGCGATGTCAAACAAGGAAACCCCAGCATTTACAATGGATACATTTCTTGAGTATTGGTAGGTAAGAAAGTTAGTTAACGTCTTGATTTTCTTTTTTTTTTAAGAAGTTAAACCATATTCTGCACTGCTTCAAGTTCTAAAGGTACATTCGTCACTTATTTCAAGCTTTGTTAATGTTCAAGCTTACTTTTCAGCTTTATGTAGTTTTTTCTAATTATAGATGATGCTTATATATGTATATTTTACTGCACTTACAAGGATTAATTAATGATGATTTGATGGGAGTTTGCTAACCTGAGGATTGTTCTGAAAGAGAATACATAAGGTGAAAAAATACTCTTTTTAAACAGAACTGCATGTTGAAAGCTTTCTCCCTGTGCAGCAAAGTTTGCTGATGTAGATAACTTTTGTTTTCATTATTTAGCAGAGGAGTTGTTTTTACAGTTGAGGGGGGTGAAAAGCTACTCTGTAGATAGGTGTGGTAGAACATGTTTACCATACTGAATATTTTTTTTAACATTGTCATAAGCTGTAAGATGTGATGACAACTGTCTTGGCAAGTAGAGTCCTGCAAGTTCTGAGCCATGTGCGTAGTCCTGTTGAAATAAATAAGTCTGCTCACATGAAGAGTGGCTTGTTTGAGAGTTATAGGACAATGATTATTCTTTTATGAAAATAAATATTATTGTGCAGAAGTGTTATTGAACAGAAGAGTACTTCATGTTTTTCAGCCTGCCACTTTAAGACTACATAGTCAAAAATGCACTCGTATACTTTGTTCATTTAAAGTTGCATAAATAGGTAAGAGTGTTGCTGCCTTAGATGTATTGATACTTTTTTTTAGCTTGCTGTGATTGCAAATAATTAAAGGATTTAAAAAAATCTTTGGAAGAGAGTGGCTTTCCTTTCTTTGCATCACTATGTCTTACAGTAAAACTGTGTTAAGCATATTGTATATGTAATATAGCAGGATTTTGGCATTTTGTGTAAATTCCTTGTAAAGGAAGAAAAAAGCAGTTGAAAGTTAAAAATTTCAAGTACAGGAATGTTCTTTCTACATTCCCCCTCCACCCTGCCCTGTTCCTGAATGTAATAAGGTGACGTGGAAGCAGCTAGTTACTGAGGTGAGATGCAATCTCTTGAGCAGTTGTACTGACTCAGATATAGAGGGTTTGCTAGATAGTGATGTGGCTGGTCTGGGGGCTTTCTGTCAGCAGCTTTTGTTGAGGTACCTCTTGTACCTCAAACATAACCTGTAGAAATAACTGTTTTGCTTTTAAGTACTTGGTATGCCTTCTGCAAAAGGAGAAGTTACAGTGTGTGCTTTGACGTTTGCATTTCTAAAGTGTATGCATAATTCGTTAATGCAAATTACTATTAAGAATGTACTGCACACGCTGCTGTTCAGGTTGTCAGATAACATCGTTTTCAGAACAGTGAGCTGTGTGGGTTAACTTCAGTAAAAACCTTGGGGCAGTTTTCAAAGTTTCCTCTAGGTCATGTCGTATTTGCTGCAGCAATAAGGGCCTAAGAGCGAAAGAAAATGGCCTGTTGGATGAGAATCCTGTGGACTGTTGGCCCCTGTGGTATTGTGGATGCTGTTTATGGTACTTGGAGGACTGGGCTGGGCTGAGTGCCCTAATGTCTGTACTGCCAGTGCTTTCTATATAACTTTAAAATGCATCAAATGCGTTTGACAAGCAGTAAAAGGGAAAAAAGCAAGTGAGTGCATTTCTCAGGAAGGCCACCTACAGCAAGCTGCTGTGATTACTGGATTCTTTCAGGAAATGACTCTTTTTTTTTTTTTTTTTTTTTTCTCTTTTAAATTGCTCCTTCCTTAGCTGCTGTGATTACTGGATTCTTTCAGGAAATGACTCTTTTTTTTTTTTTTCTTCTCTTCTGCTTTAAATTCCTCCTGACTTAGCTGTTAATACTTGGTAATGTAAAACTCCTGAGTGATTTCCAATGTACTTCTGTTCTGAAAGCTGTGCGTGACAGTAACTTCTGTGCCACACCCCTCCCCCAAACCCCTTTCAGATCTAGGTTAGCAGCATGGAGGTAAGTGAACTGTCCTTTTAGCACACAGGTTATGGCTGGTTGTGTTGAAGAGTGACAAATTCTCATTATAGTAGTTAAGCTTTCCTTTTGACTTTTATCAGTAGCTGTCAGATGCCTGTTTTCTAGACCTTCACTGTCCACCCATACATCACCAGATAGAAGCACTTGGTATAAAAAAGAGCGTATGTCCCTTGCTCAAGGAAAGCAATTCACTGCTTGGCTTATGTATTTTAAATATTGCTGGGGGAACAGTGACAAGTCCATTATTGCAGCACTTCAGCATTGTCAGGCTTCCTGAAAATCGCAACATGTGGTTTGACTCCCAAGTCCTGAGCTGTGTTTCAGCTGCCTGCAAGCCTCTGGTTTCTGCTGGACTGGTGGTTTGCAGCTTAATTACAGCCTTGCTGTGCACATGGTTACTGGGCTGGAGCCGTTCTTTGGTACCAATTTGGGCAGCTTTTTTCAGGAGGCTTAACTGGTAGGAGAAAGATTCCCTGCAGCCAGCCATACTTGCCAGTCTGTTCTTGCTGGTGAACTGGTGACAGAAATTGTTTGTTTTTTTTTTTTTTAAGGAGTTCAGAGTTTTAAGGTACTAAGTATGTCTGAATATTGTGGTTTTCCTACTATAATATTGAAAATGTGCTGTAGCAGTGCTTTGTTTGACCCTCTAGGTAGTGGCCAGCTTCTTGGCCACCTGAAAATATTTCTACAGTATAACATAGTATTAGGGTTGCCCTTAAAGTGGAGATTTCTTAACGTAGGTCAAGAGCAGCAGGAAGGTGAGGTGTTTGCACCCAGCTAGACAAGGAGGTTTAGTGTTGTTACTTTGCTTGTCTTGTTTAGTTTTGTGTATATGTTTGGAATTACTTAGCTGGTAAGAGACCTCTTTATTGTGCAGCTTAGTTTCCTGTAACAGGGTACCTGAGTTTAAAGGACACATGCATGTGAAAATAATACTGATACAATAAAAATGAATTAGTGATGATGAGGTTATGCTGCTGTGCTTGTAAATTGTGAGACTTCATGAAAAAACTTTGCTCCGTTTTGAAGCACGACTAGCTAAAAGCCAAAGTCCTTTTGGTTGCAGTTACTTGTAGGAAGTTAATAGTTCTTGCCTAGCTTTGACTAGTAACTCTCTACAGCTTGGTCATGCTATAATCAATCACCTATATCTAGTCCTTGTTAGACTACCATTAAAATTCAGTAACTTCTCTCATAATGATAATAAAAGTAAACTAAAGAATTTAAGACAGAAAATTTCTTTTTTTTACACTGACTGGTTTATGTACCTATGCATAGTAAAAAGGCATAAGCCAGTGAACAAAGTCAGGTGTGTCATAGGTGTGCATTCATGAAGAAAGGAAAAATTAAATTTTCTTAACTTGAGGAAGCTCACTGAACATGTGGATGATCGGGTAACTCAAGTGTTAAAACATGCAGGTGCTCTTAAGTCTAGGAGGTGCTATTTTTAGTGTATACTCACGTATAAAAGATACATGTTGGAAATCCTTCTGTAAATGTTCTCTACTTGTAGGTTAAAGATGCTGCAAGAAACATGCTGGCAAATACTATTTATTTCAGTCACTGAAGCCTGAATCCTCTTTTTCACTTTGACTGAGAGATGGCCTAGCTAGCCGATACCAAGTTGCCTCCAGGTGTGCTCTAAATACAATAATTCGTAACAACAACAAATCACACAACCAGTCTGGTTCTGGAGAACTGCTTGCAGGATGGATTTGGCAACACTTCTTGTAGAACAGCTGTGTCTGGATCTGTTTTTTCTCTGCTAATGATGCTGTGTCCTTCTTTGAAAGACTTGAAGTCTATCTATTTCAGGATTTAAAAGGTATGTTGATGCTGTGGAATTCCTTCCTTGTGCTGGGTTAGCAAAACTTAAGGCAGGATCTAGCTTGCTCTGAAATTGATCAAATCCTTTTGATTTTTTTTTAATTAATGTCTCTCATTCAGTGTCAACTTAACATTAAACATGGTCAAGTTATTTGCTGGCCCAGTTGTCCAGATGGGTGCCCCAGTGCTGCTGAAGTGGGCTGTCATCAGTTCAGCTGTTCTTTTGCAGAAAGCATATCAGATGGGAAGGGCACACCCAGAGGCGCCTGTCCAGGCGTCCTGAAAGGGAGGGGTACGTGACTGCTGCCAAACTGGAAAATAACACTTGCTGGAAGAGACTCTTCAAACAGCTAAACAATTGGAGAAAGGAAACGTTACATTGTAAACAGAAAAATGTATTCCTGTGTTTGGTATCACAGCCTGGTCAAGTAATCCTGTAGGCGTCGGCCCAGCATGTGGGGTTGTTTTCTGCTGGAACTTCTTGAGCCAGTGCTGGATCCCAGACTCCAGTCCTCTGCCCTTGACTCTTCTGGTGCACTGCTAAGGTGTTGGTCAGTTGCCTGCTCTTCTGATGGTTTTTAGCTATTCAGAGCTGCGGAGAACTTCAGAAGGAACTTGAACTTTCTTGAGCTCAAGATCTGTGGAAGCTGGTTTTGAAAACATTCTGACATATGTTCCTAGTGCTTTGGTTAAGATGAAAGATGCAGTTTGCTAGCACCTGAGGATAAGCTAGCTATTGCTAGTGCTCCTAAATACATGCAAATGGAAAGTCAAAGTACTAGGGTGTTCTCCCATGACAGCAAAGATTTGACTTGAATATTGGGCTTTTTTCAGTGAATTGCTTTATTAATTTAAAAGGGCACATGAGTGTTATGTAGTTACAAATACATGTTTTATATATAAACATACAAAATTTCAGTCTTTTTACTTATACCCATTTCAGTATGCTAATAGCTGAAAGAATTTGATATGCTCATAGTTGCCTGGAACTTGCTTTCTGTGCTTTGACAGGTGAGTTTGATGTCAAGTTGGAAACACTGTTTATGGTGGGTCAGGCCTGTCTGTTCACCTCTGTTGGCAGAACTCAAGCTTTCAGGGTTGTGGGCTGTGTGCTGTGGTGTTTGGAGTTTTTTAAAAAATATCTTTAATTCTAGCTGTTACCTAGTTTCCACATGCATGTGCAGGTTACCTCCTCTTTCACATCTAGAAAGGAGTTAAGAATTTTCTTGTCTAAACAGCAGCAGTTCCGCTGGCCATACTGTGTTTCACAAGTGCTCTTCAGAGCCATGTAAACCCGTATCAGTGCTTGGGGAGAGCTCAGCTTGTCAGCAGACAGGTAAGGACAGGGAGGTGAAACGAGTGTAGGAAGTTGTTCTGTTTGCCTCTACCCTTGACTACCAGGTGGGGGATGGAGAACTGCGTATATCTTTCCAGTATCAGCTGTGTCTCTATCATGCCAGGAGACAAAAACTGTATCAGCTACCATGGTTTACTATAAATAGAAATCTGACAGTGGTAATAAGCAGCTGATTTCATTAAAAAACTGGATCTCTTACAAGATCGTTGCTCCTGGGCTTCTGCAATGAGGTCTCCTCTCCCATAAGAGGCATTCAGAGACTTTTTCCAGTGAAGCTGGGGATAGAAGGGAAGTACAACCATTTCCAGTTGGTCTAGGAGTGAACTCAGGCTCTTCTATCATGTACTTCCCTGTGGTATGAACCCTTTAGTACTGCTTGGGTTTCCATCTTTCATATATTCTGTTGCTGCCAAGCAGGAGAAGGTGATGGGATCAGCTTTGGGACTCAGCAGTTTTGGATTTCTGTGTCTCTTTAATGGGTTGCATGTGTTTCTTGCTTGGAGCAGGGGTGCTGGCATTATGGCACGTGGTGTTACAGCCAAGATGGTTCCTCTCACCATTAACGCAGGGCAGGCTGCAAACTGGCTGAACTCGTCTGGTGGGGCAGCCCATTTCTGCATGCCTTTAATTTCCTCGGGTCTCCTCTATCATCATTTGTCATTACAACTCACTTGGGATGTGGGAGCTAGTCTTTCTGTTTGCAGGCGGGTTAAATTAGTGTTCTCTTTACAGCTGAGGTTTATCGTATTAAATGCCAAACCTGATGAGAAGCCAATGTGCAGAACTTGGGTGGTTTTGCTTACAAGCAGCAGCTCTGGCGGTGTGCTAACCCTTCGGCAGAGCAGCCTGGATAGTGAAGCAGCATTGCTGTGCTCTTGCTGTGCTAATACATATGCTGCTTGGCAAAACAGATAGTCTTTTGCTAAAAATAGCTTTTTGTACCCAAACTGGCTTCTGAGTGGGTTGCAGAATATAAGGTCATGCATCTTAAAATCTGCCTAGAAGTGATCTCCATCCCCCAAAGGAATTGGCCTTTCTAGGCATTCCTAGCTCAGCTGGATTATGGTTACTGCAAATTTGAAATGTAATGTACTTGACATGCAGGTTTGATAAAGTTTTTTTTGTTGTTGTTCTTAATTTAGAATTGCTTACCTTATATGACCAATTCTTACATAACTGGTCAGTTAAAATGAAATGGCAGTCTTTCATTGTAAGTTGGAAATCAAAGTATACTAAATTTAACTGTAATATATTGAAAGAAAAATACTAAATCTTAGATGTTAATCTTAGTTAAAATAGGGATTTCTGCATTTTAGTGGGACTAGACTTGTGACAGTCATTTTCAGCACTTTAGAAACAAAACCCAAACAGGTCTGTCTGGGTTGTTACGGTAATTACAGGTTTATGATGACATCCAGCTAGACAAATTCATGGATTTGCTTTCATGATGTGTTTGGACACAGCTAAATGCTGGCCAGAGAAGTAATCTAAATATTTCTAAAACACGGCAAGGCAGAGTA
Source organism: Buceros rhinoceros silvestris (assembly GCF_000710305.1). NCBI lineage: Eukaryota > Metazoa > Chordata > Aves > Bucerotiformes > Bucerotidae > Buceros > Buceros rhinoceros. Next base: position 53,107 of record NW_010395788.1, on the reverse strand, counting down.
TTCACAGGTTCCACAATATGAAGTAACATGGTTAACGAATTTGGAGCATGGTTTCTCTGAGTCTGTGGCCAATGCCAAAACATAGCCAACAGGTTGAGACAAATGAAAGGTTAAGACTGCTGGTTCATACTGGATATACCAGTAAGGGAATGAGTTAGCTCATCTGTGTTTCCCCATGCCACAGCCATTGCTTCATTGGCTTGTGCAATGAAGGAAGTCATGTCTTCACAGTGGGGAAGAAAAAATAAAAAATCATATTAGTAGAAAACATTACGCTCAGAATTATAGAAATGAGTTGGGAAAGGTCCACAGTATCATCTATTCCACTTTCCTGCCAGTGTAGCAATGATTGATGCTTGCACTATGCTTTCTCTATAGTGTTTGGATGAAAATGTCACAAGCATCTTTGCTTCCTTAGCATATTCCAAAGAAGCCTTGGTATTGCCACCATCCTTTTCCAGTGTTGTAAATCAAGTCAATGTTTCTGTCCTGCTACTGGTACCTTTCTGAGTGCTGCAGTCACTAACTAGATTAGTCTTTATTCAGAATAACTTTTGACTAAAGAAGTACAGAGGGATCTTACTGTTTCCTTTCTTGCTGTCATCTCTACCTTGATAGTCTTTTTAATTTCCTCGTCCTTATTTCTTTCCAGTATTGTGATGTAGTTTTTCATTATTCTTGATACTTGTATCTTTCAGATATTATCAGGTTTGTCATCTGCATCCTTACCAGCTGGTAACAACAGCAATAGCAAGGCAGTTTGTTAAATACAATAGTTTTGGGAATACTTTTGTGAAGAGAGATGTTAGAGAACTGCTTGTTAGAAGGCTGTATTTCTCTTTAAGTGACTGTTGTCATCTTATGTTTTAAATAGCATCCAGGACGGCTAGCTCCAGCACAGTACAGCCGTTTAGTTGTTACTGTCATGTCCGCTTTTAGCAGTGATAAAGACCTTTACAAAGTTTGTCATAGTCATATCTCCTTTCAACATAGTGGGGTTTTTTGTGTGAAAGTGTCTTTAATTTCACTTAACTTTATGGTCAAATTGGTCTATTTGCTCTTTCGTAAAAAGCTACTGGCATACAATGGAAATATATAATTAATATTAAAAACCCCTGCAGTTATTTGTTATAGGTGCATTTATGCTAATGGTTCCTTAAAACTTCATTTTCCTGTTTTTGTTTTACATACTGAATGATAGAAATAAAGTTTAATGAAATACCTAATGCAGCTCTTGTTATTACCTTTATGGTCCTTGACAGGTAGTGATGATTTGTGCATGAACACTTGGATCAGCTAATCAGATCTAGGTACATAGAAAGCTTAATTTTGCCAGCAGAGGTGACGCAGTGAAACATTCAGGACAAGTGATGGTATCATCCTTCTCTGTATGAACAAGGCTGTGTCAGAGGTGGAATTCCTGAGGCCAATGTAAGATGTAAAATTCATGCTGATTTCTCTTCTGACCTGTATCTGCTGTGTACAAATTTAGTTTGGCAATTTTCAACACAAAAACTATTTTCAAAGCATTAGACAATGATAAATTTCCTTAAACAGGTTGCATTTCAGAAATTTATGCTGTTTTACTTGGCAGTGGTGCAAAAAGTCAAGTGTTGCTCTTAAGAGCAATACATCTAATATTAATAGAGATTAGAGTACTGTATTACAGTACCGAGAACTTCATAGCTGAAAGATTGTCCACAAAAAGTAGTGTTACTACAATTTCAGACAAAACCTTAAATTAGAGGGACATGTGAGAGTTCTGGGTAACCTAATTGTTGGTGTTTATTCAATCAGATCGGTATGCCTGCCTTGTATAGGCAAAGTGCAGCAGGAAAGCTGAGTGAATCTGATGTGATGATATGTATAACAATTATTTGAAACCTATTACTAAAAAAACCTCCTAAACATAACTATGTACTAAGTGACTGATTCTGTCAGATGAACTCTTTTTAAGGAGAGTGTGGTATTTTCCTCTGTAGATACAAAAGATGAGTTATCTTACAAGCTGGTCATTTACTGCACATTAGATAGTTGGTCTGCAGATAGTCCTTGTCTGTCTTGGATTTACAATTTACATTTTTCTGTCTTGTAAAAGTGTTATTGATCTTCTGTAGCTTTCATGTATGTTTAACTTGTGCAAATTAGTAAAAAAGATTCAGTTCTGTTTGAACTCTCTTCAGAGCCTTTGAATTGTAGAGTCAGACATGTTAAAACCTTTAACTTTTGCTTTTTATGACAACTGGATAATTATTTAAAAGTTCATTGGGGCAAGGTATAATGTGCTATCATTTAGATCTGCTGTTTCTACCTTTTCTTTCTTTATTCTGTTCCTTTTGTATTCCTCTGTTTATGAGTCTTTATTCTCTATACTTGCTTCACTGCAAAAATATCTAGATCTCAGTTCATCCATTTTAATGGTGCGATCAGATGCTGTGGTTAGTGACATTTTTTAATTTGACTTGTGTTAATGAATCTGGCTTGGGAACCTCCAGGATGTCCTGTTGCTTTAGGGCTGGATTGGCCTCCCTGTGGCTAGTTTTGAGCTCTTGTATTTAAGCTGCTGGGATACTTTTTTTCCCTTTAAAGCTGTCACCTAAGTGTGAATATATATAGTAATGGATGAGTGGCCTGCATCTGATACCATGGGTCTGAGAAATCTAGATTGCCTGGTTTATATTAGTGCAATGTATTAAATGTAATTGTTAACATCCTAATTGCTAATTGTAAAGATGATGATAGATGAACTGGCAATTATGGCAAGTGTAACAGTAGGATTTTCCTCTCTTGAAGGGATGTCGACGAAAGAATGCTAAAAAGAAGATATTTATTAATTTGTGCTTGATAGCAGGGACTATACGCTGGGCAAGACTTGTTCTTGATCAGGCTAGAAAGTGATGGAGCGTTGCCAGTTCTGCTGTATCGCTGGAGAAACTTGGGAATTTAGGTTGTGTCCCTCTCTGCCTACCTTTTGTGACTGTCCTGCAGTCTAAAGGGAGTGCTGGTTGTGATGGTAGCACGCACTGAGCTGGGATGGGGAAATGTATTTGTGCTAAGATGTATGCAATCTGCATCACTACCACAATAGCTTTTCTTTCATCTAATTTCTCACCTCCACCAGCACCTTTGTGTTAGCTGTGGTTCTGCTCTGTGGTGATCATGTTAGCTGCTACAGTGCTAATGTAGTAGCAGAAGACTTTTCTGGCAGTGTTGAATTATGTGTAGCCATGTCAGTGAGGATTACTTTCTTTTTAGTTGATTTCTTGTGTTTGTCCTCAGCTACAGCTATTCTTCCATGCAGTTTAGTCTGGCCTGCATCAAGAACAGAGCTGGCATGTAAAATAAACATTCCCCTATTTTAAATAAGACCTGTAGAAGCATTGAGTCCTGGGAGACTGTTGGTTTGGTCACCAGGATACAGTGGCAGAAAGAAACAATTACATGGGAAATGACTTGTCAGTGCACAGCAACCGTAACAATTATTTTCCTGCTGCACTAGTCTGGAATGTTAATAACTGTAGTAAATACGTGCCTTCTTCAACATGGGTTGTGTTGTAGGTAAGTGGATAACTTGTTAGTTCTTCAGAAATTTCAGTAATGTCTGGATTCAGCTCACTTTGAAGATGACAGTTCTCACTAACAGGGTAGAAATGTAAAACTGGAGTGAAACAGAGGAGCAAGAAGATCTTGGTATCTTGATAAGAGAATTGTTTCTGTAGAAACTTCTTGTCAGTAAAAGTAGAAATAAGTGTCAAAGACAGTTCTACATATGGTGGAGGAGTTGGAGCTTTTTGTGTCGTGAAATATTTTGTCACCCTTAAATAACATGTTATGCTACAGAGATGAAAGCCTTTGCCCAGCATCTTCATCGTGAAATGAGCTTACTGAGAGTATGTGTGTGAGGACAAACTGAAGGTATTGCAGTGTTCTAAGAGTTAAGATTGATTTATTGAGTAGACTGCTAAACCCTGCTCGTGGTGCAGCTTTGTGTAGCCAATTTTTCTTACAAGGTGATCTATTTATTTCTGGAGTGTTTTGACTAGCAGCTAGTACTACGGTGCAGCCTGGTCACAGAAAATGAATGGGATGTGATGGACCAGTGGTGTCCTTATGGATAAGCAGAGCCCTCCTTGCATAAGGGCCTTCTATGCAAAAAGTGTGAAATAGGAGTCAAAGGTGATAAAAGTCTGAACAATATGTTTGAGGTTTTTGACTTAATAGCATCCATAAACTGAGACTGTATGAGGCTCCCACTCTCCCCTTAAGTGGAACTGTCCAGACAGTTGTTTTGAAGCCCATGGTTCTGTTTTATTCCTCACTTGCTTTGGGGAAGATTTGGGCATGTTTTCAGCAATTTGCCATCGCTTGGGAATTGCTTTGTTTGATCACATCTTGAGATCCTGCGTCTTGAGGACAGTAATCCGGTATCTACTTCTTATAGTGGCCAACAGCAGAAGAAAGGTTTAGCTGACAGAGAGGAGGGTATTGCCACCCAGTTCCTGGGTATGATCTGTTATCTCCTAGACTGTATCTCAGTATGCCATAAGGAAGGATTGCTGTAATTTTAAAAGACTGGTAATTGATAACCTTGCATAGCTTTTGGACTGTAACATCTTCGGATTAAAAGTTCCTTTGCCTGTTCAGACAATATTTTAATTTAACATCATCTTGGTCTGTGTGCTCATGAGAAGTGGTGCACCTTTTCTCCTAGCTTCAGCCCCTGTGACTTAGGGATGGCTTCTTTTTTCTATTCCTGGTCTGTTTTTCCTGTGTTTCATTATTATTTATAATCATGATACTTTCCAGGTAGTTTCTCATCCATTTCTGAACTTTCTTCCTTGCTCATTCACCTTTACTAGCCTTTTCTGAGAACTAGCATGTGTAAGATTTCACATGGATTTTTAATTTTTAGTTCTTTAAACACTTATGAGAAAAATGTCAGAGTGCTTATTTTAAGAAGTCTAATCTATTAATGTGGGGAAATACAACCTGTACCCTGGAAAGGCAGAATAATCCATCAGCAGTCTGGCTTTTACTATCTTAACTGAGGCAGGTAGGTTAGAATTTGTTGAATGCTATAGACAGAAGTTTCAGTCTAGAAGAGATGTGATTATTTTGACTTTTTAAATAGTCCTTAACTTGCTCTTGATTCTTGTGTTAAGTTTAGTGATTATTTTTACAAGCTGAGAGTAGAGTCTTCAGCTCAAGTTCTGGAGCCGTGTTTTGGTTTGAAGCCAAGATGATGATTAAATGATCCTCGTTAGAGTTGTTTTTTCTTAGGTTGTCCTAGAGAACAGCTAATTAAAACCTTTAGGCCTTTCTCCCCCTGTTTTCTTCTCCCAGTGACTTGCATTTTGAAAGCTTTCATGGTGACCTTGAGCTGAGTGCGCTGTCTATTGGAAGGAGTTCAGAGAGCACTGGAGTTGTGAAGCAGTGAGTGATTCCTACAGGTTACTGTAAAATCACACCAAGAGCTTGCTTCACTGAAAGTCAGCAGTATAATTGTGGAGCTTTTTGTGGGGGGGCTTCCCCCTTTTGGACTAGCAAAAGCATTTAGCTTGCTATAATTTGTGTAGAAGTGTAAGTTTAGAAATAGTGCATATGGATTTGTACATGCAGAAAGGTGTATTCTTCTGGTCTGTCCCCTTTCTGCTCTGCTGACTGATTTCCTTCTCCACAGGGAACATGGGATTACTAAATAACTTTAGACCAACCCTGTGACTGACTTCTTGCTTTGTAAGTCTGAAGCGGCTGCTCTTTCAGCTTTGACACTTGCAAAAGCTGTTTATTGCTAGTGTGTTGTTAGATGGGAAAGGTTATTTGGCAGTTAATGGTAATTAAACCTCATTCCAGATACTGGCCTTTGGCAGTTAAGCACCTGAATTTGATTTTTGAGTCTAGGACTACAGCAAATACTTATCAAAAAGTTCACAGTTAATCTTTTGCATTCCCTCCTTAGTAGTTTCTCTTTAGTAGATAGATAATAGTTGGGACAAACCATCAGCATTTCTGTGAAGTGGGACCTCTGTGTTAGACGAAGCTGTAGTAGAAGTGAAGCCAATTGCTTACCTGGAAAAACGCATTCCCAAGTGCCAGTGTTGTGCCTCTTTGCTATGTGATGGTAGGTAGTTGGAAGGCATATATTTAATTTAAAGAAAAAAAAGTTACTAGGTCTTAATATTGCATGAAACACATAAAGGGTGGGTATGGTGTGTCTCCATGTATATAAGTTAGTATTGGTCTTGGAATGCTTGAAAAAAAAAAAGATGTCTATTGAAAGGTGTATTTTGGTGTATATATATATGCCTGTACAGTCACAGCATTAAAACAAATGAAGTGTACTCGTGTAATTTGAGTATTCTGCTGTTCTCTTGGAGAGAAGAAAGAATACTGTAATAATTCTGTTTACTGATAGCTTTAAGCTAAAGTCCCTTCTATGCAGAGCACTGAGCACCTTGATTCCTATCCCTCCATAGTCTCCCTCCACTGCAGCAGCTATCCTGCCAACCTGAGCCCTAAAACTCTGTGGTTTGTTCTCACCTTGATCAGCCCTGATCTAATTCATTGTGTAGCTTTTGTAATGGCACGAGGGAGCAGGAAGGGGGGGCAAATAGCAGAAATTGGTATCACTGTAGAAGGAAACAAAGCAGGACTGTGTCAGTGAAGTTTGGTGTTGCAGAAGGATTTAGGCGTTTAGTACAGTGTCCACTTGTGGACACCTCTTAAAGGGAATAATGAACAAAGCTTTAAGAATGTTGACGAAAGTAATGGTTCAGAAAAGTAGGGCTGGTGAAGGAGATGAAAATAATGGAGGTTTTGTTAGTTTTTTCCCTTCCACATGGATTCCCTGTCTCTGCTCTAGAGATAAGTGATAAATATTTCAGTCCTTAGAAAGTTTAATAAAGAAGGTATTGATGGTTATTCTGATTGAAGAGCAAAAAGAAATGTTTGTTTTGCAGCAAAGATGACTTTAACTTGCTGTTAAGAAGATTCTTTGTACATGATCAAATGGGAAGCCAGTGAACAGGGTGATGGAGATCAGCTTTTTTTTTGTTGACTGACACCTGATGGAAGTATCATAGATGTACTTGATTGTGTGCCTTGATGAAGCACAATTAAATCTCTTGAACTCTTTTTACAAGGTAGTTTGTGTTTTGTAGATCAGTTTGTGTTCTGCAGATCAAAATAATTTCAGATGTGATGGCTTTGTAATTCCACTAACCATAAAACTGGTTAACACTATACTCACATATTGTAACTACTGCTGTGAGGCACACAAAAAACATTCAAAAGTAGTGCTGAGTAATAGCTTTAATAGAGTCTTGTCAGACTTTGATAGAAGGTGTTGTGTGCAGAGCTTAAAAAGGTCAATTTACTTATCTGAGCAAGCCCGTATGTAAAAAAATTCTAGTATGGAAGTAATTAAACTCTCAAAGCAGTAACATTATTTTTAATTGCTTTTAACGCTGGGCATGTGGATTTGTGTAATCATGAGTAACATACTTTAGATGAGGCCTGATGAGGAGTTTCTCTGCCACCAAGTTTCTATTTGTAGGAAGGTGATTGATTGGATCAGGTTATGACAGAGCGAGAGAGATGGAACAGCATCAAGTCTAAGCCTTGTTTCAGCTCAGTTTCATCTTGGTTATAGGCTCATGCTGTATTGATGGCAGGCAGTGTAGATCTAAAAGAAAAGGTAGGTGAACACAGAGGACTTCCCAAACTGGGGTGGTGTTGGGAGGCACAGGCAGGAGGCACTGGAGTATTTGGTACTTTGCTCAAAGCAGCAGTGCTTGCTACCTTTGTTTAAATCAGTGGTTGTTCCAAAGGGTATCATGCCCTGCAGTAGCTGGAGAGGAAGATGCAGGAGGACTGTCTTCTGTGTGCTGAGAGACAGGACTTCCCGTAGTACTTGCCTCTCCAGCTGGATCACTGCTCTGTAAAGCACATGGTTCAGGTTTGTGGCTGTACTCAGGAGCTGCTTGGGAGGAGCAGATCTGGATCTGACTGGCAGGAGTTTCCTTTGCCTGACTTCTGCCTGGGTAAAAGAAGGGTAAAAGATAGGCTAAAGAGTGGTTTGCCAAGGCATGAATCACTACAGTGACTTACTATTTTCAGTTCCCTGTTGGATACCTTGGAATCTTACCATTACAAGAGGAAAATCTTATTCGCTACTAGGGGAAAGTTGAGGGGTGTTTTTAATCTGTAATTGGAACACACTCTTTTGTTCATCAGCAATTCCTGAAATACAAAGCTACCTTGCCTGAAGTTTCATGCAGTGCAGGTCACTTAATTTTTCTTAGGAACAGCTGTGAGCTGTGTGGCTTGTTCTCTGTGCTGATCTGCCTGTGAATGTTGCCTGATCATGATGGATGCAGAAGTGGTTTGAGTAGGCGAGGAGGGAGAGGCTGTGGTGCCCCTGCAAAAAGAAGGCATTGGTTAGCAGTCAGTGGGCCACTAATCTCTCTGCTCCTAGCTCAAGAGTTTGCATGAAAGTAGGTGGTGGGAGTGCAAGCTGTTACCTGTATAAAAATGTTTCTAGTAAGTGGGCCAAAATCATGACTCCATGGTTTAAGGTTTACATACTGAAAAAAAGAGCAATACTGAGTTTGGTTTCCTGTGTGAACATCAGTTATGTCATTTGTGTTTGTTGTGTTAACACTAACATTGGTTTCCAAGCTGCTCAGTTGAGGTAGTATTTTTGTCAGTATTAGAATTTGGAATGATGGATGGTGCTTACTTTTGCCATCCAGAGAGGAGGTGCAGGAGGAACATTAAACCAGGATGCAGTAACCTTGTTAGAGAGGAAGCCTTCTAGTCTGTTGCCAGAGGCTCTCAAGAGCAGGTGCTGTCTGTGTGATAAAGATAGCTGTCGCCTGGAACATTTTTTGCTTTCTAAAAAAGAGACTAATCAGTTGCTAAAAATTCTTAGGTGTTAATACTTATTTAAATCTAGCCCCAATCGGTGCCTCTGAGCTAGTGGGTTCAGTTAGGTATTTTAAGAAATGCGGGGTTGGTACCTTCCTTGGGGAAGGCTGTGCTGAATCAGTCCTGTTCTAACAACAAACTTTTTTTTTTTTTGAATTTTAGGATACTTGTGAAAGATGGTGGATCGCTTGGCAAACAGTGAGGCAAATACTAGAAGAATAAGCATAGTGGAAAACTGCTTTGGAGCAGCTGGTCAACCCCTGACTATTCCTGGTCGTGTTCTGATTGGAGAGGGAGTGCTAACAAAGCTGTGTAGGAAGAAACCCAAAGCAAGGCAGTTCTTCCTGTTCAATGACATTCTTGTCTATGGTAACATTGTCATCCAGAAGAAGAAGTACAATAAACAGCACATAATCCCGCTGGAAAATGTCACAATTGATTCCATCCAGGATGAGGGAGACTTACGGAACGGGTGGCTTATAAAGACACCAACAAAGTCTTTTGCGGTTTATGCTGCCACCGCTACAGAGAAGTCTGAGTGGATGAACCACATAAATAAGTGTGTTTCTGATTTGCTTTCCAAAAGCGGGAAGACTCCTAGCAATGAACATGCAGCTGTCTGGGTACCAGACTCAGAAGCCACTGTGTGCATGCGCTGTCAGAAAGCAAAATTTACTCCTGTCAACCGTCGACACCACTGTCGCAAGTGTGGCTTTGTTGTGTGCGGGCCTTGCTCTGAAAAGAGATTTCTTCTCCCGAGCCAGTCTTCCAAGCCTGTGCGAATTTGCGACTTCTGCTATGATCTTCTTTCTACCGGGGAGATGACTGCTTGTCAGTCCACTAGATCAGACTCCTACAGCCAGTCACCTAAATCATCTTTAAATGATGTATCTGATGATGATGATGACGAAGACAGTAGTGATTAAGGACCAAACATTTTTTCCATGTGTTGCAATTTGTGTTTCAAACCATATGGAGCTGCTTTTGGGGAAGTCTGTAGTGAGGTTCCCCAGAAAAATCCTGTTCTAGCCATAAAATATGCCTGAATATCTTCAATTGCAATGTGCCTCAATCTCTGAATTCTCTAGTCAATAGTTTTTTCACTCCTCTGCAGGGATAGACTGTTGCAGATGTTACCAGAATATTTTCCAACTTCTTGTACTTGAGTTGTCTCTAGGTTAGCCTTCTGTGGAAGATTGGAGAATAAAATGTACTTTATTAATTTAACAACCTGTACTTTCTAATGCTTCCTATTCGTATGTTATGTGGGTTTTTTCAGATATGGGAAGGAAGACTGTAAGCATGCATGGAACAGTTATGTTTTGGTTAATTCCTTAGACATCTAGTTTTTCTGACCATGGTATATAAGTTGAAATGTGACATAACTTACAAACTTAAATATCACAAAACTGGGACGTTGTCTTGTTTTGCTGTTATTTATGACTTCCTATGCCAAGCAGTGCCTTGTACCAATTGTGCTGATTCAGGAGGAAACAAACCTATTCTATGTTGTCTGTATTTGCCTGATGCTGGTATCTGAGAGATTGTTGGTGCTATTGAAAATAACTGCTGTGTTCAAAGTGGAGCTTTGACAAGGTTGTAATGGTACCTCGTGGTGGGTGGTGAAGACCCAAATCACATGTCCTCACCTGTGCAGGCAGACCCACAGACTCTGCACATTCCCACGGGCTTCAGAGGGGTTCTCCTTGCAGGAGTTGCCTTGTGGGTCAGGATCTTGAGATGAGAAGCACAGGGTAACTCATCACGGGGTTTTACTTGTTCTTCTTCCAGAACAGTTTCAAATTTGGCAAACGTGTCCCGAAGCTTTAGTGGGGTGATACAGCATTTGGTTGTGATAACCTATATTTTTTTTGAAATAATTCCCAAAATGACACTAAGTTATTTCTTAAAACATTGTAGAGGGTTGGTGTTTTGTGGGTTTGGAGTTTGGGGTTTGTTTTGGCTTTTCACCCCCAGGAGTTTTATTGGCTTGTTTAAAATTAACCTCATACTTTGAACAGAAGCTTTCAAGTATCCTTTTAAAAATGGCTTTCCTTTTTACACAGCTGACCTCAGGATAAATGTGAGATGCAAGTTGTTTCATTCCAAATGTATACCCAGGACCAAGAAAGATGTGTTTTAAGAACTATAATGAATTTGTCAGTGCAGAAAATGTCTCTACCGTAGTATTAATTTTTATTTTTAAGAAGTTCTCGAAGTGTCATGTTCCCATATAAATGTAAAAGTTAGACTTGCAAAGACAGTATTTGGGAGTTTAACATATGTTTCTATATTTTTGTAATGGTAGTATCAATTTTGAAGCAGAAAAACCTCTTTGAAATAGTCGTATGAATATAGTAGTAACTGACTATAAAAATGTTAACTTTTGTATCTCTTAAGTGACGATTTCTGCACTGTTTGCCTTGGTTGGCAATAATTGGGTTAAATATTTATTGAATAAACAATTGATGCTGCATATTGCACTAGTCTCCCATTCTGTACACTCACAATGTCAGTCACAATTTTTTAAATAAAAATGAGCAGAGCACTTCAGAGCTGTACCCCTCTGTGAGATTTCTCATAGTTAAAGATGCACTTAGCATCTTCAGGGAGGCACTCTACATGAATAGTCTGCAAGACATTGCTTCAGGTAAAAATTGCATTAATATTTTTAGCTTGGGCAATTTCTAAAAATAAGTGTGTGTGTTTTTTTTTTTTTTTTTTTAAAGCAATGGGGAGTATGTGATCTACTTTGAAATAAAAAGGGGGAAATGTCTTCTGATGGAGACTAGGGACCAGAAAGATTCTGTAAAATTGCCAGATGAGTAATAAACAGTTGTGTGTACTGAAAGACAATAAGTTGTTACATAATCCTTGAGAAGATGAGGGAATGGTGACCTGCAGTGGGGGAAAACGGGCTATTCTGAGAAGGCACTTTCAATGAGCAGTGTCTGTTTCCTGTACTTGTCTTGCTCCATGTTTATATTTCAAGAATGGAGACTTGCCAGCTTCAGTTTTTCTGCAGAATGAAAGTACAAACTTTCCTTGTACATACCTTCTGATGACTAACAATTTTCTTCCTGATGCAATTGTTTCCTGTTTCTTAAGCTGTCAAATATTAACTTATGTTAAAGGGTCTGTCTGCTTGTGAACTTTTCCCTGTGTTTCTGTATGTTGTACTTAACTTTTCAGCACTGTTTAGGGGGCAGAAAGAGGGTTGCTAAGAGTTAGATCCCATCCTATATTTTGCAGAATGTTCTTATACCTATTTCAGATACCTTTTTATCTGTGAATGAAACTTGCACTGTGCTGCCTTTATCCCTGAAGCTGTAACCAAACCAATGCGTGTGGGGGGGGGGATTTTTATCTGAAATTGATGTATATAGTCCAAGCTTTTTAAGAAAGCATTTTAAAAAAAAAAAGTGTTTTACAGTAATACTTCTATCACTCAGTGGTATTTGTTTCAAACTTTATAAAATGGACTTAACTTTGACTTTTCTTGTACTTAAAAATTCCTGAAAGGGCTTATTTCATACTTTGTAATCTTGATCTGTCAAATTATTTTATTTACAAATATATGGTGTAGCTTCAAGCTGATGTGTTTAATTTTCTTTGGGCCTTCAAGGGTGACAGAAAACAGGGCGGCTGTTTTTTATCTTGACAGATGCTTTAGCAGCAAGTTTATTCACTGTCAGGAGGAATTATAAGTGTGTGTGTATATATATAAGGAGTATAAGCATACAGACAGGATGAAATTTTAAGACTAGATTGGAAATAAATGTGGTTGTGGGCTTAAAAGCTGCTTATGTATTCAAGTAACTGCGTAAAACGAGGATGACCAAGCATGTTGCAAAGCTTCAGTTTTGCTGGACCACTGTCAGCTGAGCCACTGAAAGAGGCTGGAGGATCCTTTTTGTGTGGCAGGGTGCTGGGGAGCCCAGCCCCAGCGCTGCAGGTCTTGGCTCTTGACCCCATCAAACCACCACTGGGGATGAGACTGCTAGTGCTGTCACACTGGAGAGTAACTTAGTACTTCCTCCAGAGCTTCTGCACTTCGGATCTTAAAACGGTGATTAAATACGGCCAGTCTCTGTATAACCTGTGTACTTTTTCTGTTTGCGGTAAACTTAAGCCACTCCTTTTTGATAAGCTTTCCAAATCCAGTGGAAGGGAAGCAGCAGCGTTGCCTGCAGCATCTCATTAGGCTCTGCAGTCAGCTTCTGCTTTGTAGAAGATGCTGTATTGGAGAAATAAGCACTTGCTTTAGCAGGGTTCATATTTTACATGCTCTCTACCAGTACTTCATAGTTTTTTAGCTGGAAATAATAAAGGGAAGGGAAAAGCCACTTTTCTGAAGGTTTTACTTGAAGCCTTTTAATTTGAGCTTCTACACTGAAATCCCATTGTTATCTTGAGATAAATTACACTGTTTTCAGGTTGATGCAGCTGAACTTCCTGTAGCTAATGAGTAATCTGCAAGGGCCAGGTGCTGTTACTCAGCTTAAAATAAAGTTTAACAAAATGGGCGAGTGGAGTAGTGAGTGTTGAGTTTGCAGCGGAGCTTTTCAGGGCTCTTCTTTTACCAGGCAGATTATGAAAATGACATGCAGAAACATTGTATTTAAGTGGGGTTTTCCCCCCAGGGGATATGCTTTAGCTAATCTCTTAATGCAAATGAAATGGTGGTTATTGTAGTTGCTGGTTAATGGTTAAGTGGAAGAAGATTATGGGTTGTATTGCTGTGATTTTTTATATTTTCCTGTAATTTCCCATAGCTGATAGAAAAATGCCTGGTTCTGTTAGCAGATACAGCTGGAAAAGAGTTGGAGTACTGAGTCCTCCCCCCCAGTAGCAAATTATTGTAGTAAATATTAAAAAGTCTCTTGGCTGTTTATACTGCTTTTCATCTGACGAAATCTAAGCTACTTGTTTGTGCCTGCAGCCAGTCCCTTGCCAGCACTGGCTCCCGTGACTCATCGGGTAGCCGTTGCTCTCGCTGCAAAGAATCTCTGCTCTGTTCCCTTGCTGTGGTCAGGTTTGGAGCTGCTGGGGAGTGCAGCACAGCGCCGATGGCCTGCTGCACGGTGATAAACAGCCCTGCTGCACTGCGCGTGTCTGAAAATACTGAGCTCAGTAAGAAATCTGAACCTCAGTCTTCAGAGTAGAGTTTCATTGCTTTCTAAATTACTTTCTAATTGTCTGTGAAATACTACCTGTGCCCAGAGTAAAAACCAAAACACTTCAACTGCGCTTGGACACATTTAGGATAAAAACTATCAATGTAAATTGACTGATAGTGAAATAATCTGCTAAGGAGCAGGAGTCACTTCAGGGTCCCTTAGTGTATCTTGCTGTTTTGTACCCTGCCTAAGAAAAATAGTCTTTTCATTGGGATGAAGTTTTACATTTATAAAACTCATGGTTACTTGTACCTAGTATTTTAAGAAACTTCATCTCTCAGCATAAAAAACTACCAGGTAACAGCAGCAGCCGTTGATGCAAAGATGATGCAAACAGACCCGATTCCACCCCCACTGTTCAGGGTCATTCTCAGTTACACAGAGGGTAACTGGATTAAATGGTTGAGAACATATCTCAGAGAAACCTCCTTTACAAGTCCATGAGATGATCCTCCCAGCCTAAGTAGTGTTCAGGCAGAAAGCAAGAGCTCATTTTATTCAGATGTTCTGAGGTGTAATGCTGACGAGTTCAAGGGCTTAAGCCTTTTAACAGTCAGCTCTTCAAGAGCATCTGTTGACCTTTCTTGGGTAGTCTGTTTTGCTGATGAAGAGTAGATGCAGTCAGCTCTATTACAGGTGTGAGTGGCTTGCTAGCAGTTCATTTTAACTTCTGGCTGGACTTACTATTTAGAGTTTTGTCTCCAAGAGCTGTTGCCTGTATGCAAATTCAATGGTAGTCTGTGTAGTAAGAGTTAGGACTTTGCTGGCTGCTTTTTATAGAGCCTGGTGCTGCAGCTGAGCTTGTCTAACCTGTGAGCCTGCAATGGGCTTGCATAAAGTGAGTGTTCTCTGAGAAAGCAGCGAAGGAAGAGGACCTGCTTGGTCCACTTGAAACAGCCGTCGGTTCCTTCTGGTAGCTGTTTGCCTCAGTCCTTGTCTGTGCTGTCGCTCCAGAATGACAGCTCCAAAATGAGCTGGGACACCTGCCTCTGTAAGTAGAAATATATATGTACAGCCATTTCTTCCCTTTCCCACCGGGCTTGCTTCACGCTTGCCTTACCAGGGTATTACCCGGGAAGATGTGATGAATAACTTGAGGGCTGAGGCTGCCTTTCCTGTCTGACGGGGTTGATGTGAGCGCTGTTGCCGTGTTACGATGGGTTGTGTACTTGTGTGTGAGGAAGGCAAAGGAGCCAATTGCTACACTGAGAAAACAAACACGCTGGTAGATGAACATTGTCTGGAAGGAAAGACCTGGCTTCTCAGTCTGTGGTGAGCATGCAGAGTGCTGTGGAGCTGACAGATCAGAAGGAAAGGCAACCAGCTTCAGGGAGAATAAGCCTTAGAGGGCCTGTAGGCTGCTCTGAGACTTTTCTTCTCAAGCTAAAGTTACTACTTAAAAAAACCAAAAGCCAGTCTTTAATAGTGTTACTCATTGTGCGCATCTGACCCGACCTTTGTTACATATGTCCTGGCATTTTGCATAGAGAGGTCTTACAGTTTGGAAGGACCAACCTGGCTTTTAAACAAGAGAGTTGTGTGATGTTTTTAACAGCATGAAACAGTAGCGAATGAGAGGAGGAACATGTGAAAAAGCCCATTTTGAGTAGAATTGTACCTTGGACTTTAGTGATGGATATAGCTCCTCTCATGAGATCGCGGGAAGCAGAGGAGAGTTACCCTCTGTTGGGGTACTTGCTTCCTAGTGTTTGTAGTGCACGTAATGAAAAGGGTTTGCTACCTCCCTTAATGGAAGCTAAGTTTTAAGTCCAAGAAAAAGTCTTTTTTGTGAATGATCCCATTTTACTTGTTGTAGGAAATATTTAACACTATTCAAACGAGGACAGTGCAGTTCTGCTCACACCTAAAACAAAGCAGCCCCCATGTGCTGTGTAGTGGAAGCCAGTGGCTTCAGGCTTACAGGTAGTGACAGTGGGTCTTGAACAGCAAATGAGTATAATGCTCACACAGTCCCTGTCACCCTTTATTTCAAGGGACAAGAACAGTTTGGGAAGGCAAAACAGTTACTGCTGCCGCAGTATGTACAAATGTCAGCATGTACATATTAATGCTGAAAAGTGCAATGTCTGATCCTTGGTGGCTGCAGGTGCCGGAGGCTCCTTTGGTGTTTTGAAGGCAGGTGACTTCCTGTCATGCTGTCCCAAAACCACATATGGGGAAGGAACCATGCCTCATCTGAAGCGCCCTGTGCCTGTCTGCCCTGGAACGGAGTGCCCAGTGCTGTTGGCTGCTCTACAGCGGCTCTTCAAATGTGCTGGGAGCTCTTTTGCTGCCTGGCTGTGCCTCCGCAAACCCCCCTTGCGTGGGCTGGGTAGCTCGGAGCTGGCAAGGGGATGCCAGGAGTGTCACCCCAGGGTGAGAGGTTTGGGTGAAGTTTGCTGTTGGTTAGTAGGGTGAGTACAGAGGCTGCAATCTGCTTGTAGTGGCAAGCATCAGCATGTCTTGTGTGTGTCGCCTGGCTGTGGTCAGGTAGGTGGGGCTGGGTAACGAATACCTGGCACCGGAGCTGCTGCCTGAGAAGTTTTATCTGCAGCTTCTGTCTTGGATCCAGCACTCTGGCAGGACCTGTGTTAAGAGGCTGTTTCGGTTGTGTCAGAAGGGCGTCAGAGGTGCATGTAGTTGTCCTCCCACTTGTGAAAGCATCAGTGCCTGGCTCACAGGTGACTAGTTCCCAAGGCCAGCTTCTGCCCCTGCCGGTTTTGTGGGTGATGCTATCCATTACAGCATGCAGTGGCAACCTAAGCAGGGTTAAAAGGGAGCTGATTTGTCTACTGGGCATGTAGAAAGTGGTTGCCTGCAGTAGCAAGGGACCAGCAATTCCATGCAAGGTCCTTTATGCTTCTCTCTTCTGGGGGCTGTCAGATCAGTGATGCGAGGCCAGGACTGACCTGACTCCTTGGCTGTAGAAAAATCTGTGAGCTGTTCTCTTGGTCTTGCTGTACTTGGGTAAACTGGAAGGGGAAGGAAGATGGTGCTTATTTGCCTCCTGTGGGAAGTCACAGAATGGCTGAGGCTGGGAGAATCTCTGGAGGTCATATGGTGCAACCCTCTGCTCAAGCAGAGCCACCTAGAGCTGGTTGCCCAGCAGCGTGTCCAGGTGGCTTTTGACTGTTTCCAAGGATGGAGACTCCATAACCTCCCTGGGCAACTTGTGCCAGTGCTTGGTCATCCTCAGAGTGAAAAAGTGTTTCCTGATGCTTAGGGGGAACCTCCTGTGTTTCAGTCTGTGCCCATTGTCTCTGGTCCTATCGCTAGGCACCACTGAGAAGAGCCTGGCTCTGTCCTCTTTACACCCTCCCTTCAGGTATTTACAGACATGGATGAGGTTTCCCTCGTTCATCCTGGAGAAGAATAGGCTCATTCCCAGCTGTCTCAGTTGTTCCCTGTAGAAGAGATGCTCCAGTCCCCTAATCATCCATGTGGCCCTTAAGTGGATTCTCTCCAGTGTGTCCATGTCTCTCTTGTACTGGGGAGCCCAGAGCTCTGGGTAATCCAGGTTTTGCCTTACCAGCTTTGCTGCAAGGGCATATTTCTGCCTCATGTAAGTTGCATCATGAAGTACTACTTTATGTCTATAAACTTTTGGTAACTTGATTCTTTAGTTTTGTTAGTCCCCCCCTGTGTTGTTATTTATGTTTTCCCCAGACCTCCCCTCCTTCTTCCACTCCCCCCCAATTATTATGGTTTTGGAAAGATGAAAGATGGAGGAAAATATTCTAAAAGTTGCTGGTATTATCTTTATTTGTACTCGGTTTTTCACAGAAGGATGTTTCCTTCCCCCTTTGCTCTCCCATGGATTCTTCCCCATACCAATTTTCTTTCTAGATGGGATCTATTATCCAACCTCTTAAATACTTTTCTGTTTCCTAGCAGAAATGCTGATACTGTGTCATGGTTTAACGGCAATATCCCTTTGGCTAGTTCAGGTCAGCTGTGCTCCCTGCCGGCTTCATCTACTTCGGCTTGCTGGCAGAGCACAGGATAAGCACTAGGTAGCAACAACTAAAACATCAGTGTGTTATCAACATTGTTCTCACACTAAACCCAAAACACAGCACTGTACCAGCTACTAGGAATAAAATTAACTCTATCCCAGCTGAAACCAGATGACACATGGCCCCTGGTGCATCATGCCCTATGTTGGTCCGCATACGTCTAAAACAGCACATCTGTGTATAAGCTTGGCACTGTCAATAACTTGAGCTGTGCTTAATAGATTTCCAATACAGCTGTCTTAAGAACAACATGGGGTAGCGGGGGGGGCAGGAGCCACTGCAGTTGGCGGCTGGGCTGTGGCCATTTTCTGTCCTTGTGCTGAGGTGGAGGTTGTGCACTGCGTATGCTTCAGTGTGCCCTGCTGAGGCATGAAATCCCTTGCAGCTGTGAGGAAAAGCAGCTCTTCTAACCTGGGGAGCAACCACAGGTAAGGGACCACTTGTATCTGATGTGAAAGTGGATATAAAAGTGACGTGACTTCCCAAGGGGGTCACAGAGGAGCACCTGTGAAAGAAAACGGGCCGCTCTCTCCCTAGCATGCTGCAGGGGAGAGCAGGAAAGGT
>NW_010395788.1:32965-34238 GCF_000710305.1 Buceros rhinoceros silvestris | reverse complement strand
CTGCTGTTTGCCTATTAGCTCAGGGCAAGGAGGAAAACTTTAGTTTTTAGGTGCTGCTATTTGCCTTTGCAACGCAATTCTTAATAAAGAAAACAAAACCCTTAAGGGAATCCTTATCCTTGAGGGCCCAACAACTAATTGTGTTACAGCTACTGTGAACAGAGATACACAATTTACTTGAAAGTCATGACTATGAACTCCCACCCTGATGAAATGCTGAGGTAAGTGACTGTCCATTGTTGCATGTCCCGTGGGTAAGTTTTCCAGTTCCTGGTGCTACCAGGGCAGATGCTGAGCTGTTAGTGAGACCGAACTGTGTTACTCCACCAGAGTAAGAGGTGGAGGGACAGTCACACTAACACTGGGTGGGCAGCCAAAACTCTGCTTAAGCAGTGCAGGGTTAATTTTAGGGATTTCCTCTGTCTCTTGAATTTCAGTTCTTCACAGGTGAGTGAAAGGTGTCACATCTTAGATTTGGTGCTTGCAACAAAACACCGCTCCAAATCGAGTGCCACTGCTCAGCCTCGAACATGTGCCATTTGCAGGTCCAGTTTGCTCACACTTACAAAGAAAAATTTCCTCGCTCGGGTGAGAGGGCCTATAAAGTAACTTTCTGGAAGTCCCAAGGCACTTTGCAGAGTGTGCTGGATTTTTTTTGCTTGGATTGGAGACACCAATGAAGTTGTGAATGTCGGGCTGAAGCTGGACACAAACCTTCTTTGCTGTTTTCCGTGCAGATGTTTTACTCAAAGGACTGTCCCTTTTTAGGTAAAATGATCCCAGCAGTGGGGGCAGGAGAGTTTACTCCCTGTGCCAAGAGCCACTGCCTTGTCCTGCAGAAGGTGTTCCTGGTGAGCCTCGGTGGTTTGCAGAAATGAGTGGACATTGGCTTCTGTCTGGCCCTCCTGGGGCCATCACACGCTGGAGCTGACACTGATTTTGCAGTATTCGCATCCAGGAAAGAAGATGTGTCTCCTATTCCCCCCTTCCTCCTGCTGTTTTGAGCTGAGGCTGCGTAGCCACCTGAGTCTGTGTGAAGGCGGCCCTACCACTCGAGGAAGGACCTCCTCTCCCGGCCCCAGCTTGGGCAGCTTGTGCTGGCACACGAGTGTGCCAGGTTAGAGGACAGAGCTGAAGATCAAGCTCAGGAGAGGAGCCAGGTTTTGTCGGGCATGTGCCTCTTTACCATCACATTACCACGGTCTCCCCTCCAGGACTCCCATTCTTGGCAGGGCCCGGCCCCCCCCTGCCCGGGGCCGTGGTGTCCGGGGGG
>NW_010395788.1:32319-32711 GCF_000710305.1 Buceros rhinoceros silvestris | reverse complement strand
TGGAGCTCGTTTAGCCTTGTAAGGCATCCATCTAAGAGAAGGACACTCTAACCAAACTTGCGACCCAAGGACTTCGCTGTCACTGTCCAAGCTCGCTAGCCCGGGCAGATGAACCTCAGGTGTAAAGTGTGGAGCCAGTTCCGTGCACGCTGCGCCTCACCTAAAAAATCCACCGAGCAGGATCGAAGGGTGCGCTCATCGCTTGCAGTGAGCGTGGGAAAAGCCCTTCCCAGATCTTTGCTCATGAAGCCAAGCCATGACGATGATGATGACCATGGTCTGCTGTGAAGCAGCTGCCTTGCCTTAC
The DNA here is from genome assembly GCF_000710305.1 of Buceros rhinoceros silvestris. NCBI lineage: Eukaryota > Metazoa > Chordata > Aves > Bucerotiformes > Bucerotidae > Buceros > Buceros rhinoceros. The sequence goes on along the minus strand of NW_010395788.1, from coordinate 32,404 downwards.
TTTTGTAAAGTACAGAACTGGTAGATGCTTCTTTATCTGATGAGCTGAGCTAAGTGCTAAGCGAGCAGTCTTTCCCCCTGCGGGC
>NW_010395788.1:27787-32160 GCF_000710305.1 Buceros rhinoceros silvestris | reverse complement strand
TTTGTCTTTAAAAGAGAAAGAGGAAAGTTTTGAAGAGATTTGATCTGCAACCTAGCTCTGAGCTGGTTGAATATTTACTTTGTAGTGTATGCTGTTAGTTATTAAAAGCCTTATCATGGAAGGAAATCAGACAGGAGGCTCATGATTCAAACCGAGTAGGCACCTAGACATGGAGAACATCACAGGGAAGCTGTGCTCATTGCCGTAAGCTCGCTTACACTGTGCTTTCCGTGGCACAAAGGGTATCTGCTGATCATGGTGCAGAATCACTGCATCCTCCAGGGCCTTTGTTCTTTGAACTCTTCAGCCCTGCTAGTATATGTGTAGCTGATGTAGTGCCAGAGCAACTGTTTGCACTATGAAGCTGTTGCCACATAGGACGAGTGAGATGCTGCACGTGTTGCTGAAATGCTGTAACTATCCACAGCAAGAGTTTTACAGAGGTGCTGTAAGCGGGCAGCTGTGTGAGCCAGCAGAAAGCGGCTTCTGGAGGTGCACTCTGCCACTGCTGCCTGCTGCAAGCTGGCTTCATTTATCAGCCTGTCCTGCCGTAAGAATGGTGCCAAGATCTTCATTCACTATCTCTGCCTTCTCAAGACTTCTGCAAGCTTCAAGGCTTCTACTTTTTTTTCCTTATCAAATTATGTTAAAATACAGTGAGCAGATTCAAACGCTGTTTAGGCACATGCGTGTGTGGTGTAAGAGAGGAGGGCTGCTGTCCTCCAAAGACCTGGCTAAAACTGTACTTCCGAATGTCAAAACACAAACTGGATGAGAAACCACGAGTAAGAAGAACCCTTGGAGAAGGCAGGAGTTTGGCTGGAGGCCGTGCATACAGAAACCCCCAGCAGCACTGTGTGTTCGGTTTTGGGTAGCGATATGGTGCTGTTTCCCTAACATGAAGCAAGGCTGGGTGTCTGCCTGCAGGCGGGCAGGATGATGCTGTAACGTTGCGCGGTGTGAGGGTGATGTGCCTCTTCAGTGGTGCTTCCCACAAAGAGATGGGGGACAAATGACACAGCTGGTCATTAACTTCCTTCCCAACTGGATTCTGCCCCTTTCAGGTTTTGCTGTAATTTCTTCTGGGTTGGTAACACTGTACAGCTTTCTTCTTCAGCAGAGAAGGCAGGACAGTTAATTTGCTCCAGCAGCCCACAGCTGGAGGAGGAACCCTCTTGCTGGCTAATAGCATTGCAGCCAGCTGCAGGGGGATGCGAAAGCAGTGCTGCCTGGCCTTTGATATATATGGTGTTTTTCTAAAGCTCCACCTCCCTGGAGTAACATGAAGTACATCAGAATGTCAGGTTTCATTATGCAGTAAGAGGTCTGGGAGAAAAACTGAAACAAAACCGTAAAGACTCCCAGCCTGAAGGAGAAATAAAGAGCCCAAGTGTATTATGTGTAAATTCTTGCATTTTAAGTGTAGACTTGTGATCTTTGATTTCTTGAGAGACGACAACTCTGTGTAAGGTGCTACCCTGCTCCTGCTTTCTATCGTCTCTTTCAGTTGGGAGCTTTGGTATCTTTCCTGGTGAAGCCGTGCTGTAGCTAATGGCTTTGAAGCCTTTCCAAAGCCTGATCCTGCTGCCTTGGCCGTATCTCCGCTCTTCTTGCCTCCAGTTCTCCTCCCTGAGTTAATCCTTTGCCCTCAGCCTCTGCGGCAAGTACCATAATGGCCTAAAAGTACAAACCATTTAAGCAAGGCAGCCCCCTCTTCTTGTTTAATAATTTAGGGGAAGAAGCTCTGGCAGCAGAGGGCTGGGGCTGGCCTGGGTAAACCCAGCCTCTCCCTTTTGGGCAGCCGCTGGTGGTGTGATTGCTGTTGGAGGCATCCCATGGGCTCCTGCCAAGGTCCGGAAAGTTTCTTCAGCTGTTCCCCACTTAGATGCAGACAGGGAGGAGCTGTGAGCCTGCAGTCTAGCTCCTGAGCCTGCCAGGTAAGCGTTATGGGGGGGCACAGGAGGCCATCATCTGCACTGCTAAGTACCAGTAGATGGGTTTAGGAGCAACGGTTTTCTCTGCGATGCTGCAAGAAGGGAGGGGAAAACAGTCAGGAAATAGACTGCAAAGGGAAAAAAGGGAGAGGGAGGTCTGGAAGTGAGGTAAGGAAGAGGAAGTAAAGATAATTAGAGAACAAGAAGGTAAAATGTGTAAAAAAACCCCAAACAACCAAAAAAAAAAAAAAAAAAAAAAAAAAAAAAAAAAAAAAAAAAAAAAAAAAAAAAAAAAAAGAAGAAAAAGGATTTGAGAGGTGGTCAGGCTGGTCTGGGACAACTCTCATCCTGCTAGACATTTCTCTTGGTGGGGTGGATTCTCCTCTGTGCAGAAGGAAACAAAGCCATGGTTTTATAGAGAGTCATAATGTAAAAGTGAGTAATAATTTGCTGATAAAAAGTACTGTCTGAGAGAGACGCTGGAGTGGCTCCACTAAGGAACACTTTTGCTCATCTATTCTAATGCAGCAGAGGGTCTGGCGCTCTCCTGGGGCTGGTGCGGTCCCTGCCTGTCAGCACCTGGTCTTCACTCTGGCTGCAGGTGCTTGGGTGCAGCACGGGGTCCCCGGCACCATCAGAATTGACGGCTGGATCCCCATCCCTGTTTAGTGTCTGGGGACTGGCTGAAGGCCTGCTGCTCTAGGTGATGCCTGGCATGAGGGTCTGCCCAAGCGTGAGTGCATCTCCTTTCTGTGCCAATCCCTGTCCTTCAGCTTCCCATCACGTGCCTTGAGTGGAGCCCAGCACCAGTGTGGATCATACCAAAAGCCAAAACCCCTGCTTCAAGCAGCCCTTTCACCTCCAGACAGCTTCAAAACCACTTTCACATCCTAAAGGAAACAGAAATTTTCTGGGATCTGATTCTCCCATTTCAAACGCAGTAAGAATGTGCACTTTTTAGCCTTTCTTGCAACTGTGTGGGTAGCTGGCTGCTTCGACATGGCTCCTTGTTCGTTCCTGAACAGGGAACAGGGACCCCATCACTAGGTGAGGCACATGGTTTTTAGCCCTTTGTCATGTATAATTTTGGGCTGTGTGTTAGTGTCTGGCCGTCCTTGGGCCAGGAGATGCTGCTTGCAATTTTGCTGGGTGGGATGGTGGGGAGAGGGAGATAAATGGGCAATGCAGCTGCTGTGGGCACGGAGTTAGTGTCGGGCACAGCCCAACCCCAGTGGATGGAGGGTGTTGGAGAGGCGAGCACAGGCTGCCCATCCCTTGGAGAGGTGCAGGGTTGCCTTCGTGCAATTACTGGCAGGGATGACGTGTCAGTTAGTCATTTGGCCAAGTGAGCTACCTGCTGCAAAAACTTGGCTTTCAGAAGAGATTGGCAGGGTGAGGTCTCTCCAGGCTGTACAGCAGAAAGTCAGGATAATATGGTAGAAAATACATGAAGCTTTTGGTTTCTGTAGTCTCTCAGAATATACCATGCCCCTTCTCACCTCTCAGCATAGAGCTGGCCCTAGCCTTGCTCTGTGCTGCTAACAGAAAAAATTGGGCTTTAGATGTGACCTGCATCTGGGAAAGGGGGAGATGCTCAAGTATAATTAACTGCATCTTGGAGGAAGAATCTGAGTCTTCATTAGTGTGTAATAAACCACCCACACCCACTTTAAAACATATAATTTGTGTTTGTGGTTTGCTTTTGCGTTTTTGGTTGTTAGGTTTTTTTTTAAATAAAGACATGGGTTTTGAGGGTGTGGTGAAGCATGAAAGCAATCAAAATGCAGTTTCTAACATCCAGACCTGACTTAGCCTCATTGTTAGGTGACTGATCACTGATCAAGGGCATGCTGGTGCCTGGCTAAACACCAAATAAACTCGCAGCACCCCTCTAAGTGTTCCACAGCCTGTTTTGTGCAACTGCTTTCTCAGGTTTTGAGTAGAGAGATATAAGCAAAATAACTGCTTGAGGCCATCGAGTGACTGTCCTTTAAGAGGCAAAGCTACATGTGTGTTGTAATGCCACAGCAATCCTGACTGGTTGCAATCTTCCTGAAGCTGCTAGGAGTATTGAGTGAGTGACAGCAGCCTGGATCCAAAAAGCAACAACTCCCATGGCTCATCTTCCAAAATGCTGGGGAGCAAGGAATCAGCCCTGCTGCGGACAGCAGCTTCTCTGGGACAATTCCCCACGTGCTGCCCACTGGGATCAACTGCACATGGGTTTTGAGCCCATGGCTGGAGACTCACAAGATTCACCATGGCTGCGTGGATGGTGCATCATTGATCATCAGTGAGCAAAAGCAGAGGGACCAGAACTTGCTTCTCACTTACAACAGCAAGGAGTACTTGACATTGATGAGACTGTTCCTGCAAGGAAGGAGAGCCAGACCTAACCTGAGGACCTTGTGGAGCCTCCTGCTTCTGGCTGAACCGATT
>NW_010395788.1:0-27737 GCF_000710305.1 Buceros rhinoceros silvestris | reverse complement strand
TAGCCGCCTGCTTCTGTCTTAACCGGTTTCCCCCCATCTGGCAGCTCAATATTGAGGCACGAGGCGCAGTTGGCTGCTGTGAATGAGGGATAGGAATGCTCCAGTGCCTCGTGGGGCAGGGGCAGTGCTGCTGTGCAGTGACACAGTCAGACCCAAAGCAAACCCACTGCAGCTTCCCATGATACTACTAGCAACCCCAGGGTATTTCTGGCTCGTGAGCCACCACTGATCAGGTCTTGATATGGCCTTGGCTGGGACTACCAAACCCAGTTCTCCTTCTTTTACTATTAGCTATTGTTGACTGATGGTTTTAGGTGAAGTTGATCATCTTTAGCTATAAGGGAGGACTTGGAAAGCTCTCCTGCATCCCCTAGGGGCATGTGCCCTCTGTCCTCACCCACATCAGAACAAACATTTCCAAATTACAGGGGCTCTTTGATGAGCAAATCTCCTTGCCATCCCTGTAAGTGGTTTCCACTTGCTGCTGGGTGCACACATTTCCTTCCAGAATTTGGATATGCTGGCACGAACCGGACAGAAGTCTCAGCCCTGGCTCCCTCTCCCAGCCTTACCATTTCTCTGGCTAACAAGGTGAACCCCTCATCTGATATTCAGCATGTCAGCAGAGTCCACACAGCCTTCATGAGCCAGGTTTTAGTTTAATTCCTGCCTTCCTGTGGCAGGGTAAGTGCAGAGCCTGTGGGGACCCGGGGACCCTGCCAGCCTCTTGCAGTCCTTTCCCTCAGTTCCCCATTTTGCTGCTGGAGCTGGGTCAGCGCCTGCAGTGCTGCCGGTCCAGTCCCCACCACAGGTCCTGTCTCAGCGGGAACCCCAGGAGCACGGGGCGCCTGTGTAACCTGAAAGGGCTGTAAGCTTGGCGCATAAGGTCATGGTACAATTTGGTTTCTGAAACCTGCACTGAGTTTTAGGGCCAGACCTATGAACACATCCCTGTGCTCCAGGTGCTATTTAAGGCACCTGAGCTGAGTAGTGTTAGGTGGACCTGATGGGTAGATGTTTGCTCCACCCAATTCTTCCTTGATGAAACATCCTGTGGTGGTTAGGGCTGAATCATAACCAACACAGCCTATTTGCAAGGTATCTTCTCTCTAACCAGAAGCACGTGCCAAGAGGAGCAGACATTCATGGCTCCTGTGCTGGGAAGGAGGTTGTAGCTATGGGACACTTGGTAGAGCAGCAATAAACCACTGTTTATTACCTGCTATGAAAACAGGTTCTCACATCTGAATCCTGGTCAAATTACAAGCAGCATGATGAATTAGTACCAGCTAATGCGCTCATCATAACTACTTCAAGGGAAATTACTAGGAATCACAAATGCACTGTTCATTTAAATATTATTCATTTATTTTAATTTGCTGAAAGTGGGCAGACGGGAAGGGATGCAGGGAGTAAACAGTGGTTAGCACTAATTGGCCTGGCACGTGCCTCAAGGAGCTCCCATTCAACCAGACCTACAAATGCAGGGAGTGCTGCCCGATGCCAGGGAAGATCCTGCGGTCTCAGCGTGAAGGTCATAGTAATTTTAAATGTCATGACCATTGAGCTGGGCACATGCAGCATGGGGGCTCACAGAGCCAGAGCTGCCTGGGAGGTTGCATGGTGCCACAGGGCAAGCCCACAGCACCCTCCTCCCGGCACTTTGTGGTGGTGAGCTGTGTGGCACTCCCCGTCCTGGTCCTGTCCCCCTGGGGCACAGGGATGGTGCTGAACCCCAGGTGGGCACTGCCTGCCGTCACTGCTGTGAGCCGTGGGCAGGAGAGCCGGACTGAGGTGTAGTTTGGACCCTCTGAGCTTGCAATGCCCATGTGGCTGCATGGCAAACGCTTATCTTCAGTCTTTGCTCTTTCATGACACTTACAGAAAACTGAGTTGTCATACTCATGGCAGGGGGAGCAGCAGGGGCTGCAGCCTCCTGCCCCTCACTGGCATCTCCTGTCCCCTCCCAAATGAGTTTCTCCAGTGAGGGAAATAAGATCCCCCATCTTGGTCGATACGGATGCTTGGACCTCTCTGAACCGAACTCACTTTGGATAAGTATCAAAGGCACATCTGGATCTACACTGAGAGTTTCCTTCCCAGCATTATTCCCTCCAAGTCACATTAGCACAAGAAAAATAAACTCTGTAGCTCTTCAAGAGCAACCCATGGCAGTTCTGCTGTACGGGCACCTCGCAGAGCCTCTGAGCCGGCCAGAGCATCTCTCTTCATATTTACACTAGCGATGTCCACACTGGCAGAGGTACTTCAGAAAAGCTTTGGGGCAGCACAGGGCATGGGGTGAGGGGCCCACTGGTGGGCAGGTCCTGTAAGGTCAGAGGAACGTCCGTTATTTGTCATGTCTTTACTTACTTACCAGGAAATGGGAGTCTAAGCACAGAACCTTGCATTCCCCTTCCACCGGCCAAGTGCCTGTGGTGCATGCACGCCATTGCAGAAGCTGCAGTTGAAAGATACCTCAGAAGGGTTTGAGGCAGAAACCGCAGAAAGCCTGCTTTTTGAAAGTCTTCTTGAGACGGGAAGAAAACCAGAGGAACGGTCATTTTTCTTTCACTACGGCCATTTCCCTGATGAGAAAAAGCAGCGCTCTTGTCTCTGAGCAGAGCAAAGCAGCTGATTGATGAAGGGCTGGCACAGTCAGCACCCGTGAGGCTAAACTTGCTCCAAAACCACTCTAAAACATGTGGGTTTGGGTAAAGGTGTCAGTCTCTCTTCTGTGCTGTGTGAAGAGGGGCGCTGCCAAGCTGAGGGCACCCAGGGAAGCAAGGAAACGACATCTGGAAACACTGGGACATACAAATAGCCTGGAAACGGGGGGTGTTTGCTCTGCTGTCTCGTGCTGAACTTGCTGCTCTGAAAGAGACGTTGATGAGCATCCCCAGGCAGAAGCGGGGCGTGATCCAGCCCAGCAGGCCGTTTTCCGCAGTTCCATGGTACCTCCACCAAGTGCCTGTGGCTGAAATGGGGGTGGCAGTGAGGCACAGCCACTGACAGATCATTTCTGTGTCAAGTAAGCAGTCTCACCTGCCTTAACAACTGTTTGTTCTGACAGCAACAGAAAAGTTTGTGAGCTTCAGGCACTTTCCCTGACCAGAGGAAACATCTGCAGGTTGATATTTGCTGTTTTAGAGGTGGTCATCTTGCATTTTAAATGCACAATGCTTAAAACAAATGTTAAAGAACTGCAGGAACAGGTGAGCTCTCTGCTCCAGATGGTCTCTTTTTTGAGATATCTAAATACTGGTTTGGTAAAAGGACATATACAGACACAAACACCCCCGAGCTTCTCTTTATTGATAGATCTTTCCTTCTATATTTCCCATATTCCTTAGCTACATTTAAGCACATCAATTGGTTCAGCTATATATGATGTATCGAGGAGCAATGGTCGTTAAACCTGTACAAGCAGGTAAAGTCAATGAAAGTTTACTTGATTATTCATGCTACTTCCTTGCTTCTGCAAAAACAGTTCCTAAAAAATTTGTCAAAGTGAAAAAGTGGTGAGTGTATGGTGAGCTAACAGATTTTTCAGTGGGCAGAGGTTATCTATAATTATCTCTATTTCTTCTAAAAGTAAAACTCTTTAAGGAGCAGAGCCCTGTCAGGAATGGTTCTGCCAGTCTGGGATCCAGTCAGATGCATGATATGATTTCTGTAATTTAAAAATGAAGATTAAAGAATGAAAAGGGATGAAACTCCAGTACGTCTTTCTCCTTCCCACCATGTGTCACTACCCCAGAGGGGATCTGAAGTATACCCTTTCACACAGTAATAATTCTATAGCATGGTAAGTGCATTTTAGCACGGACACAGACTCTAAACCCTTCAGCCTCAGTGTTCTGTGTTTTAGCTGTGGGAAGCACCGAACAAGAAATCACACTCGCAAAATCTCCGCCAAGGGCCCAGCTTGGTTCCACTTGCTACCTGCCGGCAAGGTTGAGGGCTCCCTGTAATGCCAAACCACTGCGGTGCAGGGACATCTCTGCACTCCTACGTGTAGGGGCACACTTCTATCGGCAGGGGACAGTGGGAAGGGCAGTGCCCCATATCGCCTCGTGTGTGCTGGGGGTTTGCCACCCAAGAGCAAGGACCAGTTTTGCAGCTGGCCTGCAGTGCTCTGGAAATCACAGTGGACCTCGGCAGCGCGGGGCTTAGCAAAGGTGAGGCGGTGAGTGGCTGTGACTTTTTATTTTTGAAGCACCCAGCATGGGGAAAATAAGCCACAGGGTGGGATCCTGCTTTGCAGCTATTCGCTCTCCACCGAGCACCCTGCTGCAGCTCCCCTGCCCTGTGCTGCAGTACGAATCGGCCAGGTCGCTCCCGAGGCATCATCTGAGAGAGCAGTGGGTTTTATCCACAGGCTTTAGCTACACAAATATTTAACTAACTAAAGAAGCTGTGGGGTTTTTTTGTTTTTTAAAATTTGCCGTTTGCCCAGATACTTTCCGGTCCTTACTCCAGAGGAATTCAAACCTGTTGCCAGCCTGCTTTTCTCTGTTATTTTTTGTGACCTGGCTGAAGGCAGAGGAAGCACATGCTGAAAACCACCGGAGCAAGCGATGGTTGAGGCAGGTATGAAAGACATCTGTTTAAAATGCAAGCAGGCGTATGTGCACAGCGTTTTGTAAAAGCTTCAATTAGCTTAATTGTTTCTGTTGAATTAATGCAATTCTACATTTAGATAAGCTCCTGAGTTATGTCTCTTAAACTAGTTTTCTAAGGAGAGTATCAAAAGTCTGGATGACTCTTGTTATTTCTGGCTTCCTAACTCTAGACAGCTGAAAGGGATGATGCAAAATCATCCCAACTGGTTTAATGTAACCACCACGCTCTAAACCAAGCGAAGGCACCGCCACTTCTTCCCCAGGACACGTTAAACCGGTCCTAGCAGGAAGCTGTCCTAGAGCCAGCTTGCCTTCCCTAGTTATTGGATGGTTTAGTGCTCAGGCATGTGATCAGTTTAGTGGAATGCATCAGCCAAAGGTATTCATGTTGCCTTTAATCAGTGACAAAGGAAGATCTTTTTGGTATGCAATTACATGTTAACACCATCTGACTCAGGCCTTACTCTGTTGCAGTTCTGGGAATCAGTTTTCAGAGCAGAAGCCCCCAAAAGCTAGCACTGGTGGTGGTTCAGGGAATATGTGTGTGCTGGTCCCGCTCATCCCTTCAAGAAGTTATAAGCATGAAAGTCACCACAACAAAACCATGGAGCAGCAGAGGAAATCTGGCAGACCAGGGGCTTGCTAGTGCAGCAAGGAAAAAGAGTGAGCCAACGCTTGGGAGTGTTAAAATCCTCATCTAGTGGCAAGACCTTGGACTGTAGTTCTTAACTCCAGAATACAACATACTTACTCAGGCACCAGTCTTCACTGAAGGCTAGCACTACTCCGTGGGCATCCCGCACTGCGAGCCTATCTGGTGCGTTGTCACAGAGATGAGAGGGGTAAGATTGTGCTGTTTGCCAGGTACAAGACCGTTCTGCAAGGGCGCAGTGTGTTACAGGCCCTACGCAGGCAATAGCATCTTAAATTCCATTTTCAAGTTGCAAAGCACGTGGGGAGGTTTGTTCCTTGGAGGTATCTATCTCTGAAACTGAAGCAAAGCCAGTGGATTTAACTCAAACAAATGGCATTTGTGTTTGTGCTATAGGCTAAATTCAGATTTTGGCTCCCCGAGGAAAATCTGGAATAATCCCATTGAAGGGTTTGGGATTTAAAATGGTGCCTCCCGTTGGTGTGTGGCCTTGACTCTGCTCTCACGGGGAGGAATGCCTCCAGCGTGATGAACCGGCTGCAGCAGGCACTGCCCTCGTTTACATGGCCTGACCCCAGAGGAAGATCAGGCTCTACGTGACTTTGTTTTTTCCATGGCGCGGCAGCAACTGCCGCGTGCTGTATTTTGAGCAGCAAGTTGAGAGGATTACTGACAACAAGTAGCATTGTGCAGGGAGCATTCCCCCCGCTGTGATGCACAGGGATTTAGGTATGTAACTCCCGACGCAACTGCATAATAGACACAATAAACTGGTTTTGCATCAGTCCTAGTGCTTTGTCCAGCTACGGTCCGGGGAAGTGCCCGCTCGGCTCTGCGGAGGGCCACCACTGCCTGCGGGGTAAGCAGGGCCAGATTGGAGCTGTGCCCCCCAGGCGCTGGGTGCAGACGTGATGGGGTGGGGATGCTGAACCTCTCTTTGAACCCCCTTCTCCCCAGACACGGTTGCCCTGAGAGCTGGTCTGGTCCTGCAGGGAGAAGAAATCCTTGCAAGAAAACCACTGCGCTCCTCAGTGAGAGTTTCAGTATTTAAACGATGGCCTTGCAATTTCTTCAATGCTTACTAAGGCCTTAACAAGTGACCAGGAGTGTCACTTGATCCCTGCCCAATCGCCCAGCCATTTCATCCTTTAATTCGGGTTAATGCTCCAAAGAAGGACTGTACTTATCGCCGTTACACAACCAGGGGTCAGGCCAGCCTGCACACACTTTATTTTAGCATCAGCTCCTCTCAGAACTGTTACATTCCTGGTACTGTTTGCATCACGTTGATTTGTTTTATGAATCAAATTAAGATAATTTCTCAAGGCTCTCAGATTCTAAGATCTCTGGGCCAGGACTGCATTTTATTTACACTGATTGAAGGCTGTGGCTGTAGCTTATCTGAGTTCTTACATTCTTGATCTTTTTTTTGCTTTCCTCACTAAGAGGTGTGATTTTTAATTTTTTTTTTTTAATGGCTACCAGTTTATGGAGAGATTTTAAAAGGTAAGCAATACATGTGGCTACTCATTGTCTGACCTCCCCAAACTTTTCAAAAAGTGCAGCCTGCTTCCTCCCTCTTCTCTTCCTCTGCTCTCTGGCTGCTGACATTGGCCTTCCCCAGGCTCAGCGCACTCGTGGGTTGACACACTCCTTCTTACAAGGCAGAGCCCCAGATCCCCGCTACCTGCCTATCCTGTGGGATTTAGGGGAGGAGGAGGCGTGGGAAGGCTTTTATCTCCCAGGCAGCATCCTTCATCTTCTTTCGAACCCATTGCTACTCTTTTGGCAGCAACCACCAAGGAGCTCCTGCTGGGAGATCCTTTCTTTGCATTTAAGGTGTATGAAAGAAAAATGGAGCCCAGCAGTTGGCAGGACGGGTTGGTGCCATACATTAGAACTTGCTGGAGTATAATTAGAAGAGTGAGGGGAGCTCCTCAAGTATGCTTTTCTAGTGAGCAGGCTCCTCAGTGCTCACCTACACCTATTTGGGTGGCAGTACTCCCGTGAAGATGTTTGTACACAACTCCATTCATGGTCTATAGTTCACATTCTGGTGCCGAGTCAGAACATGTGAGTGAAAAAATTTTCCTGCAAATGTCTTTGCTTTTCAGGAAGACTTTGCCTCTGTCTTTTGAAAACCACAACAGCTGGTCTGCCCAGCTTGTGGCCCTGCTCTCAGACCTTTCTTTCAACCTGCAAACCCTTCCATTTCCCCTCCCCATTAGTACAGACTCCAGCAGGGCAAATCTAAGGGTGCTGGCAACAGACTTGCTTCTCTTGGTTACCCTTCTCAGGCCTCTCAGATGTGGCCTGTGACCTCCTGGGGCACAAAGCTATGTCAGGGCCTGCAGGACTAGACTGCACATCCCAGAGCAGCCAGCTCTTTCTCCATCAAAGTTTAGAAGGATGGTTGTCAAACATGACAGTTGAATTGGTTAGATTCATTGAGAAACTAAACTTACTTCCTCAAAGTTCGCATTGCAAGTGTGCTCAGAGCTTCTCCCAGGCCGTCCAGACAGATAAGATTTTTTCTAAAGGATGAATAAGCACAGTTTCAAGTCTGTACAGAAAATGACAGCCAACAGGAAAGAGAAAAAATGTGGGAAGCAATGTTTTATTTTAAGATGGTTGGAGTGTGAACATGCTCAGTTAAGAGGAGACTGTCAAAAGTACAGAGAGGGCTTCGGTGCCTAAACACCACTGGTTTTAACTTACTGAATTTTTCCCGCGTTCTCCCACGTACTTCTGTTCTTGGCTAAAATACAGCCCAACCCATCAGGCAGCGGGGAGAGAGGGGCGTTCCTCCTGTCCCTCCTGGGACCTGAGGGACAGCAGGCACGGAGACTCATGGTCTCCCTTTGACGTATACCACATGCAGCTCCCCTGCAGATTGGATGGAGATTTCTGGTGGCAACCTGCACCAGGGTTCAGCCTGAGCTTTTGATGGGGGTAGTTCTGTCTCAGGGCAGAAGGCACGATCTGCTCCTTGGAGATGCCTTCCAGGCCTGTGTTTATGTCATTCATTCAAATGTGGCTGTAGAAAGACAGGAAAATATTTCATTTCAGACAAGTTAATGAACTCCCATTTTCAGCCCTTAGACCTTTAAATAGCAGAACAGGAAATATGAGTAACTTGCAACATCTGACAGAAAAGGAAAGGAGCTGGTTTGCTCTTTTATGGCCTGTTACCCTATTGAACAATGACGTGGGAATGTGTCAGGACAAACCTGACAAGGTGCCTATTAGGCTGTTTGTTTTCCCCTCTTTAAAGGTGTCATTTGCCTTATGATGGATCCTGAAAATACCTAAGGTAACCACATGCCCAGTGCTGGCCGAGAATGCCAAGTGGTGAATTGTTATCGTAAGGTCTGAGAAACGATTTGACATCTGGAAATTATCCACTTTACAAACATATTTTTTATAAAGACATAATGCTCTCCAGGTTTTAGGAGGGATTTCCAATATACCATGGGTGAAAAAAAAAATCTTTTGCAAAACCAGAGCAGTTGAGAATTTTAGCTTACACTAGCAACCCTGTCATGAAGCACCTGGCTGGACACCCTGGGTGCTGAGACTGCTGAAGGCTGTGTCACCGTATCACCTGAGCTCAGCAGATGGGTCATGTGTGGTACCCCCATTCGGCTAACAGAACAGATGGACCCCAATGTCTTCTTGGCTAAAGTAGTTTCAGCAATTCAAATCCAGAATGTTCTCTTTGCCATTACCCAGGACAGATAAATTTTATTGCTCCAGGAGATGGGTAGGTGCTTTTATACCACTCTCCTTTTTCATAGTTTAATTGCTTCCAGCCTTCCTCACTGGAATTGAACTAAATATGTATCTAGCATGGAAAAAAAAATGAAGTGTTTCAGCCATATGTGGGAAGATGCAACTAAAAGATTGCTTTAAAGTGTTTCCAGGTCTCAGTCTTAGCTTGAATAAAGTTTTGAGAAAATCTGAAATAATTTTTTGCAGTATACTTTGGGGAAGACATGAGAAATAAGAGTCATCATTCATAGAAAAATCAGTGCAAAGGATACTACAATTTTGTGTTAACTCTTCATTTCAGCCACTCAGGAGCATGTATTGATTGAATGGTGCACTGCTGCACAGTAGGCTCAGGGCAGATGGATTTCCCAAGATATACAAGGAAATCACAAGGAAACTTGGCATCACATGTTGATGAGCAACTGATTACACTGCAAAGAATGTCTTGAAGCTCTGCCAGCTCTGATATAAAACCTAAAATCTAAGAATTAAACCAGATCTTGCAGTGTGTATTAGGATTCAGGAAAGTCTTATATTTCTTTAGGGCTAATAGGAGTAGTAATAACTCTTCCTATGATAAAGTTTTTATTTTTTAAAGCACGCACCCTCCTACTTCAGCATGCAGATCAATGGCTTCCTGCAAGTGACAGTAACTAAGACTGAATGATACCATAGTACACCGTGGTAAGTGTTAATTTGGATAACCAGCCCCAGGATATAATCTCTTCCTAAACCCATCTGGATGGTCAAGATTGCACTCTGATTACATCGATGTGAATGGTCTTCCCAGGAAGGGCCAGGCAGCTATCACCATCTGCTGTAGCAATTTATGCACTTCGTTACCAGCATCCTGTGCAGCCCACTCTGCCTAGATAAGGAATTTCACCTTCCTGTCTCTGGCAGCCACTTCCCCCTTCCTGTGTACACTGTTTGCACTGGGGCAGGCAGGACACAGGCTTCCGAGCACAGTCAGATCGCTGACCATCCCACAGCTTCTTTGCATTAGCTGAAAGGTACATGCTCGCTGTGTTTAATTGCTATCACAGACAGCGCGTTGTCTCAGAGTAAGCTCATATTGCTTGCCTTCAAATGGAGGAAAAGTATCTATGGATACTTTATAAATAACCTATCACCATTCAGGAGCTAGTTCACATTTTTTTTCACTCTGTAGACAAACCGATTTTTAAATAGCTGTATTTAAGGTACTTGGAGCTAGAATATTACGCGTTTGTCTGACCAGTATGAAAATGTCTTCCTTCTCTCTAAGTCCCAGTTCTTCAGTATAAGCTCTGAGGCTGTTAGGGTTTCAGTTTCACTAAAGCCTCATGAAAAACTTCAAGATCATTTGCTTATATTTGAATAACAGTTGTAAACCATTGGCTAAGAGGATTTTAGCAGCCGTGAATATCTTTTAGCTCTTGTATCTAAATATAATATCTGACTACCTTAGCTCTTGTATCTAAAACCTATCATCACCAGCAAACAGATTTCAAAATACTACAGGAAACCCTTCTCACTAATTTTAGAGGAACCTCCCCCCCCAAAGTCAAATGAACCGTAGTCAGCTCGTGTTCCACAGCATCCGCACAAGAAACCAAGGAGACACCCTCTGAGGACAAAGTCCCTCCGCACTTTGCTTCCCCATGCAGCACGGGTTCCTGGAATGGGCAGCGGATAGTCTGTGGCAGGGTGGGGGTGATGGATCCACCTCTGTCTTCTGGGCCAGCCCCTGGAATTGCAATCCTAAAAGACTCCAGGAAAGGACACCTCCCATGTGAAGTTTTGTGCTTGTTTTTGGCAAACCGTGAGCATTTAAACCTCTCCCTGCAGCATGCTATTCTTGTTTCTTTCACTTAGGTGTGTCTCCTTCAGCTTAGAAACAAACCAAAAACAATGGCTTACTTCTTGCCTGAAAACATGTTTTCACAAAAGGTTTCTATAAACGTGTGCTACTCAGACCTGCTTGTTCCTATTTTCTCTCTGAACTTTTTGTTCGACTATTTCGTCTATTAGAAGAAAGGAGGTAAAAACTGAAGTGTTACAGAGATCACTCACCTGTGGTGTAACCAGGCTGAATTTAGATGATACTCCCTATTTTATCAGTAAAATAAGCAAACTCTGGTTCCACAGTTTAGCGTGTTTGTGCTTCTAGTTAAAAGTACCTCCCTGCTTCTACAGAAATAGACACAACTTCACCTGTTATCAGAGATGACGTTTACTTCCATCCACCATAAATTTGCTTTCTACATTCACACTTACGGGACTCCAAAAGAACCAGAAAAGAGTTCAGAGGGTGAGACTTCATCAAAACCTTATCCATGGCCCGTGGTTGATGAAGTGCAGGATGCAGATCTTCAGATGATTCTCACTGCCATTCCTCAGACTGGTCTGCAGCATCTCTGATCTCTGTTGCTTTCCTACACATAAACAATTTGGTTTTGGTATTTCTAAATCTTGGCCTTATACTATTTCCCTTTTAAGATCTGCCATCTTTTCATATCTTGGGTGATGTGTATCTAAATTTTGCATTGAACACTAGAAGATCCTAATGTACACAATTTCTACGTGCCAAAATTACTTAACAACATTTTCAGGGAAAATTAATTTGGGCAGGGTGAAAGGTAAATCCTGAGGCCATTTAGCTTTTCCACTGATGTTATTAGAGGATAAATACATACATATACCTACATATACACGTACAGACACAGATTTTTATGCTTCTTTAGCAGGCAGCTGAAAACGTTGGTCTGCTTCAGTATTGGTCAAGGAGGACCATTTGGGTAAGGTTGCACAAAAATCACGTGGAGCCTGTAAAGGGCTAAGCTCTTAGTGACCTGGTAACAATGCCCTGGAGACCATTCCTGGCCGGGCAAAGTTTCAACGCCTCCTGGGCTGGAGCTGGGGTGATGGACGGCTCCTGGCG
This sequence comes from Buceros rhinoceros silvestris, assembly GCF_000710305.1. Lineage (NCBI taxonomy): Eukaryota > Metazoa > Chordata > Aves > Bucerotiformes > Bucerotidae > Buceros > Buceros rhinoceros. The sequence continues at coordinate 15,766 of NW_010395788.1, read as the reverse complement.
ACACGGGTCCAGAGGGACAGGAACTGCAGACCATAAAGAGGGGCTCGCACATGCCCCTAGGGTCTCTCTCTCCACCAAAACAGCCACACTGCCTGAGTCAGATGCCTGGAACCTCCCTCCCCATCAGCAGAGTCTGACTGAGAACTGGTGATCTTGATCTTTCTTTCCCACTGAATGGGAGACCTTTCTTTCTTTCTTTCTCTCTTAGCTGGCAACCCCACTGAGTGGGGCAGCAGTTACTACCCTCACTCTGCCCAACCGGGCGGGCTAATTCATCTCTCTTCTTTTCTCTGCTTTTCTTTCCCTTTTCCCACTTTCTGTTTAATATTATATTTTATAAGTGAAAGTTTCTTTATGCCAACGAGACCTGAGTGTTGGCATCTCTCTTTCTTACCACACAGCGAATTCAAAAGATCCCCTACCCGAGCCCGGCCAGGATGGAGCGGGGCGTTACAGAGCTGCCACAGACCAGCCTATCCCCTTATAATCACGAGTAGGAGACAAATGCAAGAAGCCTTGGTCGGTTGAATGTAAATCTTCATTATTATAGAAAAAAAAAGAAGTACGAGCTTATATTAGGGAAGCAAAAGCCGGACCTGTGAACACTCAGCGGTGTTGCTCTGCCCTCTGCAGACGAGATTGTATAATCACGTTTCACCCACGTTACGTTAAATACTCTTAAAGCACATCTAACACAACAGAGTAAAAGTTGTCCACCTGAATGAAACGTGCATGGGCACTGCCTTCTAACGGCACTGTGACATGGCAAGGGGTAAATAAGGTAAGTCAGGAGTAATCCTCTGGCAGTGGGTGGTTTCTGTGTGTTCTCTCCAAGCCCACACTGCCTGCCAAGTCTGGGAAGTGATTACTGCCTGAATATCAGCACCGGTGCCTGGAGGCCACACTCAGAACGGAGTATAGGAAATATTTATGTCTGTTACTGTAATTATGCTACACAGCATTTCCTCATGATGGAGAAACAAGATTTGTTCCAACTCCCATAGTTAGAGCACCTTCTTCCTGGTACTAAGAACAGTCTTCTACAGCAAGGTCCAGGGGACAGCAAATGCTGTAGTTCCTTGATTGATTTCCCTCTTTTAAGTGACCAGTATGGTGCCAGTGATAATCTGCCTTGACTGATACACAAAGGTACCAGCGTCCCACTCTGCAAGACGTTCAGCAGCTGCTTCCACCTTTTATCCTGGGTAAACATCCAAGAAATGTGGTAAAGGCATCCACCCTTCTGAGCTCTCTCTAATTTAATGTGCTCTCCTCATGGTATCTGGTACAGAATGTTAAAGCTCTTTTAACACTCAGGTATTTGCTGCACCCCCTTTGATGTGAGAAAACACACATGACTACTTATTGTTTCTTATGAGCTGGACAACACTTTTGTGCTAAGGGCATTTCATAACCATTCTGACAGAGAAAACATGGTCCATGTAATTTTTGGAAGTCTTCTCTTGGATAGGAACAACACAATAGTATTTGCACAACACATGATTCATATTTATTCCAACTTTTCATTTTATTGAAGTGTCGACATTTGAAAAATACTTTCCTTGAACCACCCATGCCAAGTCCCAGCCATCCAATGTGGCCCTCACAAATGAGCAGCACCTGACACTCCTTTACTCCATCCCCCATGTCTGCATCTACTGAGGGTACCCAACAGACAAGTCTGGTCAAGACTTGCTCAAAAAGAGCCTGGCAGGAAGAAAAATTTACCTCCTCAACTCCCACCACAGTCCCTCTCCTAGTGTGTACTCCCACATGTTCTGGTTATGTGACCCAAAGACTCACATGTTAGGGAACAAGAGAAATGAGCAGTCTTTCAACAAGTGGTAGCTTCCAGTGCCTAGCATCTGCAGAATACCTTCAGGACAGAACTGAAATGGGTGCTCAGAAAAAGAATTTTATTCCATTTTATACAGAGCAGAGCTTGCAATATGTAATGCTGTTATGCTTCTGTAAGTTAAATTTTATGGCAGGGCAAGATGCACAATAATTACTCTTCGGAGATAGATTTAACATCCGGGTTGGACAACCTCCACAGATTGCACGGAAAGCAAGTGAGATACAGTCAGTACAGCAAATTAAAATTCAATAAAGAAAAGCTATAAAAATGTACTATGTACATCTGAATTGGATTCCTATCCAGAAGTACTGGAGGAACACAGGTTTCGAAAAGTTGGTGACATCAAACCACTGAGTACATAAGTATTGCTTTTGTGTGGATTCTCATTTTGTCATCCTTCGTTGCTTTTTTTTTGTGGAGGTATCTGCTGCAGATGGATGCTGTAGGCTAGCGAATTTCCAAGCATACCACCTAAGCATAAGGGAATTCTCAAGTTTTCACCTTGCCCACTTGACAAACAGAAATAGTATTATTACATCCAAAGCCAAAAACTGGAGGAAAACAATGGTCACATTTATACTTCGCAGAGCCCTTCCCCAGCACTTCCGTTTGACAACAGCTGAACGGCATTCTTAAACAAGATCCTTTACATAATCCCTGCGCCTCAAACAACTGATGCAGGAGTATGGTTTAGGGGCTGGGCTACATCTTGGAAACCTGGTGCAATTCCTTCTTCAAATGAACACTGAAGCTCAAAGTTTACCTTTTTTTACATTCTTTTCATATGAGGACTTTGGAGTGGTTTGTGACATGTAACTGAAGAAAACAAAAGAAGCTGTCCTGGCTTGGGTTAGAACAGAACTAACTCTGTTCAGTGGTTTTACTTTCCAGCTCAGGCTCTTCTAAGTAACGGCACTTTCTGACGTTAATGGCGTGTTTTTTGCATCTGGTTCCTGTCTGCTACTGAGTCCAGTCTGGGACCTCCCCAGTGTCTGCCCACAGCATCAGAGGTAACAGTGATGTGGTTGCCATCAGGGGGCTGGGTTTGGTATTGGTTTTGTATGTATTTGTATATATTTAATTTTGCTGTTATTATTCTCATTAAAGCAGTTTTAGTTTTCTTTTCCTATCCATAAGTCTCCCTCTCTTGTCCCTCTTCTCCTTCCCCTCTTTGGGAAGCCCCCTTCCCAAAGGAAGGGGGGAAGGGGTAAGAGAGAGCATCTGTCATTCTAGTAGCCAGCCCAGCTCTAACCCTTGACAGATTTATTGGTGCCCAACGTGGGGCTCGATTGGACCTTTGATAAAGCAGTTTTAGTTTTCTTTTCCTATCCATAAGTCTCCCTCTCTTGTCCCTCTTCTCCTTCCCCTCTTTGGGAAGCCCCCTTCCCAAAGGAAGGGGGGAAGGGGTAAGAGAGAGCATCTGTCATTCTAGTAGCCAGCCCAGCTCTAACCCTTGACAGATTTATTGGTGCCCAACGTGGGGCTCGATTGGACCTTTGATTGATTGCCCAAATAGTTTAAATTCCAGCTTGCTCTGTCTAGAATGTATCAGACTTTTCCTCCGAGTCTCTAAGGATTGGACATTAAAACGGACTTCTTACATCACGTCACTGCTGAGAGTGGTATCATGTCGTATCTTAGAATTTGTTTTGGAGTTAAGTATTGCAGTGTCACATTGGAGGAGGATTTGGAACCAGATGTGAAAGCTGAGGTCCCTGAGACTGGGAAAGAACACCTAACAAAAACAGATCGCTCAGCTTTGGATGATAATGGAGTAGGTCCTTCTAAAGCATGTCCTTCCAAAGAGGGTCCTTTCAAAACAAGTCCTTTCAGAGCATACTTTTTGGAGGATGAGAGCTCAGATCAAATTGTAATCATCCATCCTTTACCTGTGAAGGAGTTGCAAAATTCGAGAAAGGACTGTAGCTGTCGTGACAAAGGAACACTTACCGCCTGGTTGCTCTGATGCTGGGTCTGATATCATAGATCTGGATGGTAGAGAAGCCCAGCAGTTGGGACCCCTGTCCAGAGATGGAGGCATTGACAAAGCACTTGTAGAAAAGAACAGCCTCTGGAGGCCACTCTTATCAACTGCAACAACAAGATAACCCTTTAGGGACGATACTGAATGCCACCTGATCAAATGGATCACCATGGAACAAGTTACTAAGTACCTGGGAGAATTACCTGTGCAACAGGTGAGTTATAGTGATAGGCGAGCAGTTGTAAACCCTGACGCCATGCCATGCGAGCAACCTATGTTGTGGAGGTTTGTGGAGGGTGCACCACCAGGGTATGCCCACACACTGTCAACAATGATCTGGGGAAGTGATAACCATGTCTGAAGTGGTTGACAAGAGTACCACAGTATGCAGACAGTCACTCTGGACCCCTACAGGCCTGTGTATCAGCTCTGGAGGAAATGGCTAAGGAAACCAAGAAATCAGTTTAAAAGCTGTTTGAAAAACTAGACAGAAGGGAGAACAAATTCTATTCTCCCCCTGCATGTACTTGCATTGCAGCCATTAAGAGAAGACCCTCTTCTACGAGACCAGCAATACAGCAACAGCATGTCACAAAGTACCCTGTGGTCTATCCTGCATGAGCATGGAGAGAACGTGAGCAGATGGGATGGAAAACCTACCTCTCCCCTACAGGCACGAGTAAACCAGTTGCAAGGTAAAATAAATAGAAGAGAGAATTCTTCCAGGAGGAAAAAAGTTGCTCCAATCCACTGCGAGCAGTTCTCTGGTCCAAGAAGATGGGCCTCAGATCCAAACGTAAGTAGAGGGCATGTAGCCCACCCAAATCCTGTGAATTATGTAAACCCTGGGAACTATGTTAACCCTGTGACCTCAGTAACCCAGTTGTCAATAATGGGGACTGCCCTCAGAATCAGAAGGGCCCTGCCTCCAGCCAGGTGGAGGAGAGGGACTACTGAGTTTATTGGACTGTGTGGATTCGATGGCCTGGCACGTTAGAACCACAAAAGTATAAAGCCCCGGTAGACACTGGTGCACAGTGCACCCTATTGCATTGAATCATAAAGGGACAGAATGTGTTACTATTTCTGGTGTTACTGAAGCGTCTCAAAAATTGACTGTATTGGAGGCTGAAGTGAGCCTAACTGGGAACAAATGGGAAGAGCACCCTACAGTGCCTGGTCCAGATGCCCCACGCATCCTTGGCATAGACTTCCTCAGGAAAGGGTATTATAAAGACCCAAAAAGGTATTGGTGAGTCTTTGGTGTAGCAGCTGTAGAGACCGAGGATGTTGAACAGCTGACTGTCTTGCCTACACTCACAGAGAAGTCTGCTGCTGTGGGCCAGATGAGAGTTGAAGATCAAAAGGTGCCAATTGCAACTAAAACAGTGCATCGATGACAATATTGTACCAACTAAGACGCCGTGGATACCCCCCAGAAGTTGATCCATCAACTAGAGGGCCAAAGAGTGCTTAGCAAAGCCTGTTCACCCTTTAACAGTCCTATATGGCCAGTGCGAAAATCTAATGGGGAACAGAGATTGACAGTAGACTATCGTGGTCTGAATGAACTTAGACCAGCCGTAAGTGCTGCCCTGCCAGACATACCAGAACTCCAGTATGAACTGGAGTAAAAGGCAGCTAAGAAGTATGCTACAGCTGATGCTTTCTTCTCTATTCCTGTAGCACCAGAGTGCAGGCTTCACCAGAGTTTGCCTTCACTGGGAGACATGTCGAGTATACCTGGAATCAATTGCCCAGGGGTGGAAACACAGTCCTACCATTTGCCATGGACTGATCCATACTGGACTGAAGAAAGGTGGAGCTCCAGAACACCTGCATTGATGACATCGTTGTAGAGGGTAAATCATCAGCAGCGGTTTTTGACAAAGATAAGAAAATACATTATTTGTGTAAAATGTAGAACTATGCTAAATTCTTTAATGAAACCACTACAATAAGCACATTTTCTGTTTAAATCTGTTTAAAACTTCACTTGGACAACAAGCTGTCATATCCCACTATTCCGAAAAAGGCCAGAAACAAGTAGCTACATTTGAATAAATGTGATGATTTCAGGGCAATGTTCAGGTTTCCACACATATTTACCAATAAAGATTATCTTCTAACATTTTCAGTGCTTGGAGTGCAGTCTTAATGGTGTTAGTGATACAATTGCCTGACAACAATCTCCACCCAGAAAGAAAGTTCTCTTTCTATAGCTCTCCAGGCTAACAGAAGACTGAGGGATGAGATGAACTAGGAGAAATGCTGACTAATGTTGTCAATAGATATTGGTGTTAATCCTTTAGACTTCTCCTACACTCTGAGTCCTTTTGTCTCAATTCCCTCCTAGCTGTGAAAGGTTAGGGCTGGGCTGGCTCCACTTGAATGACAGATGCTCTCTATTATCCCCTTCCCCCCCTCTTCCAAATAGGGGGAAGAGAAAGGGAGTAAGGAAGAGAGACTTATGGATTGGAAAAGAAAACTAAAACTGCTTTAATGAAAACGATAACAATAAAATTAAATATACACAAATATATACAATACCAATATCAAACCCAACCACCCTGATGGCAACCACATGACTGTCACCTCTGATGCTGGGGATGACCCAGGCTGGACTCAGCAGCAGACGGGAACCGGATGCAGGAGCTGGACTCTGGAATTGGGTTCAGCGATGCATGGCCTGGAATCAAAGGCAGAATGGACAGAGTCCTCCTTGGACACTGGTCATTGAAGACGAGAAGAGAGCCAGAGAGGGCAAGACCCTTGGCTCTATACCCAGTATGACGTCTGTGGGATGGAACACCTTGTTGGTCAGTGTAGGGTCACCTGTCCTGTCCGCTCCTCCCCACAGGTGCAGCCTCTACCTTACTGCACCCCCACCGTGGCACAGGATTGAGCAGTGACCTTGGTCTGCACAGCAGCAAGTCTAAGCCAGAGCCTTTCTGCACACCAGTCCCTGGCAGTGACTGTGAACATCAAGTGTTATCACTGCTGGGAGCAGACCCTGACTGCAAAAACACGCCGTTAACTTCAGAAAGTGCCGTTACTTAGCAGAGACCGAGCTGGAAAGTAAAATCACTGGACAGAATGAGTTCTGTTCTGACTCAAACCAGGACACCAGCCTTCAATTTTCAAGTGCAGCAGGCTGTGTTCTTGTTATAAAAATCACTAGAATGGATGTCTTGAACTTCTGTTTCTGCATGATTTTCTCCACACACTTGGTGCCAACTGTTCCAGAGAGGGTGACTGTCACGAAAACACCCGCAAGCCAGAAAGCAGTTATAAGTTAAAACAAAACGGGTTTACTGGTTCCCCTAATAGGTTCAGGGATGTTGGTTCAGGGATTTTTACACTGCACAGTCACTTACACAAACCGAAAGACGGCAGCTAACGAAAGGTAAATTTCACACGGCACACCAGCCCGAATCGAAATCCAAATACCTCCCCCTTAGCAATACAAACTGAGAACTGCTTACCGACAACCATGGTAAAACGTATTCACAATGGCACACTCTCCACTATGTAATAGGAGAATCTCTCGCTTAATACTATAGAAAGGAAATATCTTACCAATACATTCAGCTGGCATCCCAGCTCGAGGGGGAGAAAGGTGTCTCAATAAAATCCTCAGCCTGGCGTCCCAGCCCAAGGGGAGAAATTCTCTCTGCCTTAGCTCGTACGCCAAGGAGAACCGAGAAAAAACCTCTCTCCGTCTCTCCGAGAGACCCCCTTTATACTCGATCGAAATGTGTATTGTAGTCATTACCAGGAAACAGAACAGGATGCATTTCCAACGGAGCTCAGACTTACAGATGCCATCTCCCTGGGGGGTAGAGCCCCTTCTTTTGTGCAGGCTGGGTGCACAGGCTCCAAGACAGGAGGTGGGGGGTGATTTCAGATGCTTATCAGGGCTGCTGCAGGCCCTGTCTTTTGTGCAGACAAAGGGGGTGCTTACACTGCCACAGTGACTATTTCTGTTGGTTTGTTTAAAATAGGGTACAGGAGACATGCTCCTTTTCCAAGCCACACAAGACTTGGTCTCATGAATGGAGATCAGCGTTAGGATTTTCCTTGTTTCCTGATCACAAGTTGCAATCCCAACTTGTTCCCTACATTGTGGTACAAGTTCCAGTGCATCCAGGCCAAAAGATGATCCTGGGGGGCTACCTGGTCATCGGTTTCAAATGGCCTTGGAACAGGCAAGCCAAGGGAACTCGGCAGTTTATGAAACACATTATTCTTCAAAAAGAATGGAAAGTAGGTTTCTTCTTCTCCAGTGCTTGCTAATAAATTACACACTACTGCTTGATTCTTCTTTTACCATTAGCACGCATGTTCTCTGGGAATGGAAATTTCTCTTTTCACCTGAAGAAAACCCAGGAAGACTTCCTGCTTGCAGTCCACAAAGTCTCTTCACAAAGGACAAAAAGGCAAGCAGACCTCTTCCAGTAGCTGACTGAATGTTAATCAACTGGTCTCTGGGTCTCTCTGTCTCCTGAAACTGCAGTTTTAGACTTTAGCAGTTGAAATTTCAGCCTGAAACACCAACTGCATTGAAAACAATATGTCACCCTAAATATATCTATACCGTTACGCCAAGCAGTACCTCTACAAAGCCAGCTCAGCTCTGAACCTACCAGCAAAGCCCCATGTGGAACTGGAACATGCACTCTAAAGCACCAATGCACTGCCAGGCCTCCCAGGCACACTGCTGCTCCTCTACAGGTTCTCAAAAAACCACACACTCAGGGAGAGGAAATGTGAGCAGGACGCAGAGTACATTATACCTCTGGTCACCATCAGGATCTGCTCTTTCAGAGGAGTACAGATGAAATGACAGTTTTGAGAGATGACTTCCATAAGAAAGACCATACAATTGTTTTGGAAAAGCTCAGAAAAAGAACAAATGTACAGATTAGCGTCATAACAAAACTTCACAAAAAGTAGCTCCGTATAGCTGGTATTGCACAAAGTAATTAATTTTGAATTTATCTATATAGCACCACACACTGTGTAGCAAAAATACTGACAGACTTCCCCTTTTGAGACACTTTTCAATGTAGTAATTGTCAGGACTGGTAATCCTTTTCTTCCACTCTGCCTGCCCAAAACCCAAATCCATCTCCTGTGTTACTCATCCACAATGAAAAGAAAGAGCTCATAAACTATAGCGACATTAACTATAATCAAGACAATTCACCAAGTAACATGAAGCTGGAAATAGTTTTACGATGTTATTGGGAGAAAGGAGTGTGTTGAAACAGGATAGTTAAACTTTCTGAATATCTAGTATTTTGAAGTGAAGCTGACGTGAAAGCTAAGTGAAACTGACAAAAATCCAAATTTGAATGTCAGTGAGGAAGTATATTTTCTCACTCTTAAAAGCCTGAGTCTCTTCCCCCTTGAAAATATCAATAAAGAATCGTGTATGTTTCAGAATCTCTTTAAAATTGCACAATATTTAGTAATTGCATAGTAACTTGTTCACCTTTTGCAGTGCAGGCTGAAGGGAAGTCCAAGAAATTCACTGTGCTAAAAGTCTCTAGTCAGCAGATAGTGCTTTGAAGAAAGCAGTAGGAACTGGAAGGAAATTTCTAGCACCTGCAGTTTTTGGCTACTAGTGTGTGTAAGAAAATAAAGTTTTGGGGTGCACTGAAACCTTCATGGTGAGAGCTGATCTCGCAGTAATTTCTTAAGAGATCTACAACCACTTGCTCATTAAGAGCTCTGAGCAAAGCAGAACAGCAGTACTAATTTCTGTGCAGAAATTCACACGTTTGTGTGTCAAGGCTGCATCCCAACCCACCACACTGAGTCCAAGATTCTGTAGACATGGGCAATAAGACTCTTTGCTAGATACAAGGAACAGTCTTGAGGTGTTTTGCTTCCAAGAAAGTTATATTGAGAAAAAAAAAAAAGGGTTTGGGTTGAAGTCTGGGTGTTGTAATCTATTTCTAGATATAAGTATCCAGGTTTCCACTTGTTCTCCAAAAAAATGTGTGGGAAACAAATTGAGTTTACGGCCTGTTTCCACACAAGTAGATATCACACACATGAGGACTTCATTCTGAATGTTTACCACAAACCCATCGAAGCTGCTGGTCTGTTTGAAGGTCAGTTAATTCATCAATGGATCTCCAGCTGCACTGACAAGCATATGCTCGTGCTCCTTTCTTCTTTATCATCTTCGCTCTTAGTTTACTGAGCTCAGGCATGTTATTCCTGCCAATCAAGTAAATTTAGTTTAGGATCATGCTTCTTTTTATTTTTCCCTTGAGGAAAAAAGATTCATAAGGCCATTTCAATTCAGAAAAGCTCTTAAGAACATTTCTGAGTACCACTGCTATGACAGAATTTAGGGATATGTTAACAATTTTGAACGCAATCCTTTCCTGAGAGCACTCTTGGTGCATAGCTGCTCTATTCCCAGATCAGCTGGAGACTGATGTTTTGGTAAGCAGTGAGCTGTTGGGTTTAGAGACCCTATGTCAGCCTCCAGAGAAAGAGTTCAGAAGAAAATCAGATGGAGTTAATTCTCGTGTTAAGAAATTATCCAAAAATATATTTCTCTTATCAAACTTATTGTAAAAATACACAGACTGGGCACAATGACAGAGTTAAACCTTTCATCAGGAAATCTTACTCAGGATGGTTGATAAAGTGACTGAAATGAAATGGCCATAAGAAAGAAGAATGTGGTTCAAATCACAAGTAATTCCAACTAAAGCATCAACCACAGCAACAGAAATACCAGCATGGCTATTACAGAAACAAATTGTTTCAAAAAACAAGTGAAAATTGAGCATTTTAACTATCACTGCTCTCATATCTTCCTCCCAGACATCAATTGCTGGCCACTGAATTGTGAATTGCTCAAAACAACATTAACAAGCTCAGCTAAATAAAGAAAACCCAAAACAAATGTCAAAGGAAGAATTTTCAGAAGAAGAGGTCAGACACCTATTCACAAAAGACAAATGTTTAATCTTCAAGTTTGCTTTTTAAAATTCAGGTTAGCCAAAATAAATAGCTAAATATCTTGATAAAGCTTACAGATTTTAATCAGTCTTACCAGTATCTGATACCAACCCCTTTCATGTATTTTTTTTTAAAATTACTAATTTCAAGATCTCAGAAGCATAATAATCAAGACTTTGAGTAAACAAAAGAATCATATTTTTATTTAACCTTTCCAACTACCCAAGTCATACCAGGAGACTACTGCAACACTGTATTTTTAATGCTGCTATAAATAACAGGAAAATAAGATTTGCATTCAAAAAGAAATACAAATTTTGAAACTAGAAGGAAAATACAGGAAATACCTAACATGTAACACAAGCAAAATAATAAAAAGGAATGTACCTATGACTGTTCTGTTCCAGCTGTCACCCCCCCTGGTGGCCAAGCACACGCTCTGAACACACCCACCACCTTCATCAGTTAACGGGCACATAGAGAAACCTTACTAGAACAAGAGGAGTCCAAATTCGATGTCTGTATTAGGAGCATGCCTACTACACTACCCTTCACTAAGTCTTGGCATCAGATACAGTTTTAGAGAAACTGGAAATAAGAACTCCTTAAACTAAGTCTTTAAAAAAAAGTTAATTAAAGTTGAGGACATGACAATGTAATGAGAAAACAAAAATCTCACCCTTCCATTTAATCAAACCTTGCTTCAAAATGAAGTCTGTTAAGAAATCAAACTATTTTTCACTGAATATGACAGCATAATATTTGATACTGGAAGAAAGAAAATCTGACTTGAAACAATCACAGTCTATATGACTGATGGTATGGTGAGAAGTACATGCTGAACAGTTTGCATTCATTTTGTAGGCATCCTGTAATGCCACAGCAGAGGCCAACCCACCACGAGGATTACCTGCTTATTTCAATAGCGAGGTTGCGTTTTGAAATGTCAATTCTTTCTAAAAGCAGAGAGGGAGAGTGATGGGGAAAGAAACAGAAAGGCATGAAAACAGATTATGAGAGATGTTGCATCCCCCTCCCTGCAGACTTCCCCACCTGGCCACCGAACAGGCTGCTCACACGCTCCTTTTTAAGTAACACAGGAGTGCTCAGGACTTTATCTTTCCTGTTCCTATCCAGGCCCAAAGCACAGTAATACAATACTAACACCAAACCCACCTCAGACATACCTGAAGAAAAGATAATCACAGGACTGATCCCAGATGTAGTCATTGAAATGTGACACGTGGAAGTCACAAGCAGTACAACGCAGCTGATCACATGTTCTGGTCAAAAAAGAACAGAAAGCTCCGAAAGCTTATTACAGTCAGAGTAGCTGCTCACTCAGAAATAGTAGAAGCAAGGTTACCCTGTAATCTTAACTTTTTTAGGTCTGGAACATTCATTGTGGTATGTGTTTTAACTGTATGCTCATGTATTACTTTTACAGGTTCCGAACCTCACTGAACTCAGAAACTAAACTGATATTCTCCTGATATATTTGCTTTGGTCTTCCTCGCTGGTATGGCACCTGACCAGCATCCAAATACGCATTGAGCACGTAACTACAAAAAACCTACATCTGTAGGATGTTGGAGATAAATCTTCAAAGTACCTCTCCTACTCAGTTCACTGCAGTTGCAAAGCACTCTGGGTATTTTCATATCGGGCTCCAGAACGATTTAAAACAGCCCACTGATCTAAGTGACATACTTGGTATCCCATAGAAAGCTGAAGAGAGACAGCGAAAAATAACAATACAGCAGCAATTTCCTCAACTACACGTTACCGATTTCTGGAGTCTCAGATCTCATTAGCACACGTCTTTCAACCCCTCAAAGGAACAAAAGATCTAGTGGTCAGCCACAGAGGACTGGAAGGGACCAGCTGACTTTCACCGCAGTTACAGGCAGCTACACGTTTAGGTGAATACAGGCCTGTCTTGTCCAGTTCACACGCAGAACTTTCCGCCGTGGCAGAAAACAGTCATGCATAAAGGAAGTAGAACTTTTTTTTCATGTTTCCTACCTTTTTGAAATATTTGTTCCTACGCCATAGGGTGAAGCGCTTCCCCCCAGGTACACTGGACAGCATCTGTAACGATTTCATTAAAAAAATATTAAATTATAGCAAAACATTTTGGAGAAAGTAGTACAAGGCTTCTTCTAGATTTACAGCATGCTGTTGCTAAAATAATATTTATTAAACATAGGCAAAGCATCCAAATGCTTACAAAGCATAGGATTTTAAAATTTCCATTACCCAGCTGTTCAGAGAAAAACTCTATGACAACCACTCTCTACACCAAATATATATGGGACTCTGTACTGCAGCACTTGACACACGTAGACATCCCTAAGTCAAAGGAAGCTGTTGTTCAATAACTTCAACAATTACTACATTTACAATAAATAATTTTGACCACATGAAGCACATCAGTAATTCTTAAAAATTGTTTATCTTTGTTTTTCTTTAAAAAGAACGTGTCTCCAAAATACCCAGTTTCTTTCTTAGTTAAGGTCAACACAGGTTAAACAGTAGCAATACTTCCAGACTGACAACAAGCTATAACCAAGCTATCTCCAACTAGCCAGAACATTTTTTACTTACCTTTTCCTATGAGCCTGTACAACAGCACCGTGGCTTTCAGGTGTGAGACTTGCACAGTTAGACTTCCATTTCTATTTAAAAAGCAATCAAAGAACAAAAGGCAGCATTACAGCAAGGTAACAATATTCTGTTTTAATTAACAAGCAGGAGCCAGAAAATCTCCGTCACAGAAGAAGGAGACTAGAGAATTTGGGAATTTTCTTGCTCAGGTTTCTGTGAGGCTCTTTGAGACAAAGGCTGCTGAGTTAACAGTTAAATGAGGAATGAGGATTCTCTTCCCATACTGAATTCCCAGCTCTGCCAGAGGAAGTCAACACCACATGATCACTTTGACTTTACAATCAGGACTTAGTATTTCATGCCCTCTTTGTAATAATTTTGCTTTTAAAAAGTGTTTTAATTTAGGAATCTTCTCCTCAATGCTCTTGAGCTTTTGTTCTACTGAAAGCACATCAAGGACATACACTACTCAAAAAGGCAAAGTGTTTGAAATGTTTCTTATTTGCTGCACACAAACCAGTTTATTTGAATTCTAGAATTAGATCCTAAATGGAAGTCCTGGGGATATAAAATCCTAAAATTATACAAATTAACTGACATAACTCTTTCTCACTTCATCATACATATTGTGGTATACAAGTGGGTTTTAGTTGGTTCAGATTTAGCCACTCTGTAAGAAATCAAAGACAAACAAAGCAAAACCAATGTCACTATTAAACAAGAGAATCCACACAGGTGATTGTGAAGTATAAATTACACAATTTTCTACTGATCATGCCCAAATGAGTATCTGTTTTCAAGGTCTTCTATCACTCTGACTGTCCTGACAATGTAAATTTGCACCTTCATCTCCACCTCCCGCTGTCAAACCACAGAAGTCATTTGCAGACAATACCAAACGGGGCGCAGGGGTTGGTACGCCAGATGGCTGCACTGCAGGGTCAGAGGGACCTCAACACAAATGGGCCCAGAGGAATCTCTTGAAGCTCAGCTAAGGGGAAATGCAAACTCATGCTGCTGGGGAGGAATAACCCTTGTGTACCAGAAGACACTGAGGGCTGACCAGCTGGAAAGCAGCTTTGCAGAGAGGCTGTGAGCAATTTGGGTTGATGACCATGGCTGACCATGAGCCCTGGAGTGTGGCCTTTTAGCACAGAAGGGAACTAGCATTTCCTGTAATTGCCTGGGTAAGACCATCTCTTTGTATCTCTCCTGCTCCTCAAGGTAAAATTGTTGCATTTTCCTTTCTGCTTTATTTTCCAGGTTTATCCTACAGCTTGTTTTAGTCCATTTTTTTCTTTAAAACAATTTTAGTTTATGATGCATTTCTTTTCATTGCTGAACCTTCTGCATTTCTCCAGGCTGCTACTCACCAGAGGTGTTTTGGTGAGGCTGCTGTCATTACAGATTTCATTAATAATATCGTCTATATCTTCTTCACTGCTGCCAGCACTCATTAACAGTTTAGTTGATCTGAAAAACAAACAAATCAGCCTTCACTTTGTAACATGACAAGAGCAGTTCTAAGAAGCCTAAGTTAAAACTTAAAGTTAATTGCAGCCTTTTTCCTCTAATATTTGTGTGGTATCTAAGGTAGGGCATCCAACTACTGGTGAGTCTGAGACACCAGTGAGTGCCGGGATGGTAACCTGAGGACAGGGAAAGATGCCTGTGAGGGCCAGGGTGGAAACCCGAGGGCAGGCGACAACGCCTGCGAGGACTGGGATGGAAACCCGAGGGGAGGCAGTGGTGCGACAGACCATTTGGCAGTACTGTCAGCAGTGACACTGCCCGAACATTGAAATTTGGGACCGTTCTTTTGAAAAGTGTTAAATTTGAGATGATTATGCAAAAGCGTAGAGTGTAAGCTATGCGCTTAGTGTAGAAGATACGGTTAATGGAAAAAGTGTGATCAGAATACATAAATGACTGAAGAATCGTCAGAATTATATTTGATAAAATCATCAGAATGATGACAATATCATGCTAAAGTTCTTCCTGCTCTAACTCGCAAGATTTATAGATATTTTACGTGTATCACGAGGTCAGTCACAGCCCTAAGTAACCCCTGATCCCAGCCGACAAGTGAATTCGTGCCGCTTTTAACGCCATATTTAATCCGTGCTTGGGATCCGCTGTCTGAAGTAACCCAGCTCGCTGGCACACGACTTCGGGGTTAACAACAAGTAAAATCGGGGATACTCGTCGGCCGACGGCCAGCGTTTCCGCTCCTGAACCTCGGTACTTTCGGCTCCCGAGGAGTCTCGCCGTACGCCCATCCCCTCCCACCCCGGTGGCCGCCCGCTCGCCGGGGAGGTGCGTGAGGGCGC
>NW_010395787.1:52085-54641 GCF_000710305.1 Buceros rhinoceros silvestris | reverse complement strand
TAGATATAGATATAGATAGATATAGATAGATGATGTAGATATAGATGATAGATATAGATAGATGATCTATATCTATATCTAGATCTAGATCTAGATATAGATGATAGATATAGATAGATGATCTAGATATAGGTATACATATACATAAATGTACATGTTACTCCTCTCTTCCTTTCCTTGCAGCTCTTATGGGTATGCTACCGGCTGACCAAAAATCAAATATGCAGATGCACAGAGGTCAGCTTACTGCTCATGTCTCATTTCGTGATTTTGAAAGTCTTCCTGTTTGTTCCTCTCCAGAACATGGGGAGGCTGTCTCCTCCTTGCACTTCATTCTGATCTTTATTTCACTGAAGTAAAACAAGAGTAATGCCATTAAAGCAAATGGATTTCAGTTAAAAGCTCATATTATTTCAAATCTTTGGGAATTCATCAAGCTGTGTCTGCCCCTTCATGGCAGGAGTTGAGAGCCAAGGTTCAGTTCCACCATTACTCCTCACTGGTTACCAGAGGCTGCTTCATGTCTCAAGCTCAAGAGTAGGGCTATTTTAATTGCATGGCCATTGGTGGACTCTGGTGCCAGAGTACTGCACTCCTCTTGGTTGTACACTGCACAGTCAAATTAGACTTTCATATTCCTTTGGGCAACAAAGGAGACACAGCCTTTCTGAAGATGAATGAAGAATACACCAGATGAAACATAACTTCAGTAGTAATATAAGCTGAGAGTAGATGTTCTGTTCAGCAGAAAAAGGGTCATAGGCAAAAGCTTTACATCTCGGGGCTTCTGCTCTGTATTCATCAAGCATAGCCTAAGACTGGTCCCAAAGTTCAATTTTCAATTTTAAATACTAGGGACCAAATGCTGGTTTTGTTTACACCAGTGTGAATGTGAGCACTTTGGTGGTCTCAGCTGCGTAACTTGAGAATCAGTGCTGCAATAAAGGGGATCAGCACTTACCAGAATGGAGTCGATTCTCCCAGTATTTCAGCAGCAACAGCTATAAAATCTGTGGAGTTATACCAGTCTAAATCCCACAGAAGGAAAAGCATAATCAACCCCTTATTTCTCGTAATAATTTTCAAATGCATTCCTAAACTTTGTGTAGGGTCTCTCAATGCCAGTATAGCTTGTCAACAACATTTTGGGACATATGTGACAACAAATGTTTAAACAGGTCTTTCCATACAACAGAGGCATTAAAAAACAGTACATCCTTGCAAAAATTCTCTCCAGTATTTTAAGTCCAAGAATCTTAATCCTCCTTTCAAAGCAGGGTAAATCAGAACAACTCAGCTGATGTCAAAGAGGTTACACTGGGGTAAATCTCATGTAATCTATCAAACAAATCACATTCTGAGGGTCTACGATCTTCCTATGTATTCTGTACTGTTATTAGATATGCCTGTGTTGGAAGAAAAATTAAAATCTTTATAAACCCCAAGACAGAGTGCATTCTCAGTTTCAAAATGCAGTTTCACAAAGATACTTTCTTTTATAATTTTCTTTGGAAAGCAATTAAAATATCAGTGGAATATTTATTAATCAATTAAACATTTAAAATATTGAAAAAGCTTAGTAATTATATCTTTGGTTTAAAGACGACGTATGGCTATATCAGAAAATACCTGCAGTCTCTACAGATTCCTGACAGGATTTGTTTTTCACTTTTGGTGAAAAAGCTATTCTTTGTAAAATATTCCCACACATGCCTAAGTTTATTTCTCAAAGCAATACCACAAAGGATATGACCTCTTTACTCCTAGTAACCTTTCATGGTGCTGAATTGACTTGGACATTGGTGCCAGTCAACACAGCTTGATTTGCTATGGTAAGAATAAGATTATATCTAACAGACTATGTCATTTCCAGGTTCAATAGGCACAGATTTAAAACTAGTCCTCTCTTTGACCCTCTGGATTCTCTTGAACTATTGCACCTTCTTTGACAATGTTTGTGAATGAATGAATTCATGACGACTCAAGGTTATTTTAATGATAATGGCAATGCGCTCACAAAGGAAAAAGGAAAAGGCTAGTAGTACTGGCACTAGTGCTTCTTCACCACAGCCGACTTCCTTTTTGACAGACTGACTGTGGAGTGAATTCCTGTTTATGGTCAAAGGCTGAAAGCTGTTGTGTGTCTGCAGCAGCGCCGCTGCTACTGATCTGTGAACATGACATGCCTGATAATATTGCATTGCCATGGCAACAACAAACACGGGGCAAAATTCTATTAGCTGGAGTGACTCACTGAGTCAAACAGATAATGTGATGGGCCTGGCCAACTGCCCAACAAAGGCTTATGTGAAAGTTGTGATGAATTAACTTTGCCTTGTTATGTCTGTTTTTTGTATAAATTCTCTTCTCGCTACTTATTAAGTCCTCATATTTCTGGTGGTTGCTCAATATATATATATATCACTGGGAAATACTTCAGCAGCAATTAGCCAGCCTAATGCTTAATATAGGGCTTATGCTGATATGTTTTAGAGGCACTTTTTTTTTCTTTTCTTCTTTTTTCTTAATTTCTCTGCAGGTGATTTATAGGGAAAG
>NW_010395787.1:49300-51985 GCF_000710305.1 Buceros rhinoceros silvestris | reverse complement strand
TTGTTTCTGAAAAAAAAAAAAAAAAAGACGCCAGTCCCGTCCAAAATATTTGACAGTGTTTGAGAGGCGGGTGTGGCTTGGCACAGCACTGCTTTTGCTTTTATATTCATGCTAGCTTCTCTTTTAAATAGTTCTACAGATCTGCTGGCTAATCAGTATGAGAGTAAAAAACCTATACCAGTCATCATCCAGATCTCACTTCCAGTATTTTCAATCACTGCCACTTCATTAATTATAACTGAAATGAGGGGTGCCAGATTATGTTCTCTTTCATCACCATATAAGTCAGAAGTGGTATCTCTGACTCCCAATCATTTCAGAGGAGCAATTAATAACCAGCAGTAAGCTGGGTATCTGCTCATGTACCTTCACCATTACTTCTAATGTTCAAATAGCCAAGGCAATAAAGTCAAGATGCATCTGCCAGGTAACAAAAAAGAAGCTTTACCCCAAAAATAGGTAACTTGCCTTGTCTCCCCATAACACCCCGGGTGCAACCCCTTCTGCAGAGAAGTTCCCATATGAAAGGGCAAAAGGTCAAAGTAGACCCTAAGGTCACAAAGTGAAGAAAATCAATATAAGAAACCAAAAGACAGCAGGGGGCACTAAGTACTTGTAGCCTTCACCTCTGGAATGGAAATCCCAAATAAAGGACCCCAAAATATGGCTTTTCAATGCTTCCGCACCAGGTCTTATCAGGACAGTTTGCAGTTGTGCTATGTATGGAGCAGGGTATTAACCCAAACAACAACAACAAAAAAATGTCCACTAAAACTAAGAACTACATTAGTTTTCATGTTCAAGGGCCATGTTTTCCTCTTCTGAGGGAGGAAAAATACCCTGCAGAAAAGGACAAAACAGAAGAAAAGCAACTGTCTTTAAGTCATCATTATAAGTTCAGTGTGTTTAGGGTTTGGGGTGATCTATCACTTTCCTGTTCACACACACATATACACCACAAGGTCAGACTGCAAGACTCTTTACATTTGGAGGACATGAACATGAAAGATAATATTTCTGCCCAAATTTTTCATTCTGTCTCTTCTACACTCCCCTCTCTGTGTTCTAGGGATCTCTTATTAGATCATATTGCTAGGATTATCCTGAGGTACAGTTAAGGCTGCCACAATACCTCCCATGAAGAGAGCTTCCCAAGTTCATATGGAGAGCCGTGAGAAAGTTAATGCAGACGTGGGCATAGTTAAACATACCATGAACTTTTTGGAATGAAGTCTGGTCAGCTGGCTAATCCACCTTCTGCTGCCCTTCTCTTCCTGACAAGAGCAGGATGCTTTGCAGGATACCTTATTGCCAAAATGGTGAGATATGCATACCCAAGGTTGCTTTCAGTATGCATGTGGAATGATATTTTCTGGTTTTAGACTACAAAAGGTACAAAAAAAATGTACCTGTGACACACTTATCTGAAGGTTTAAGCTTTAGTTGTCATTATATTCTGATCTCTTTGTGAATTTTAAGGCAAAAACCAAAGAGACTAATTACATAATTTTTTCACCATTCTTGCCAGAAACTCCCTGCATTGAGGCCTTAACTTTTTTTTTTTTTTTTGGCTAGAACTTGTCTTCAAGAAAAAATATCCAATCTTGATTTAAAAACTTAACATGACAGAGAATGTATGACTTCCTTAAGAGGGTGCTTAATTACTCTCCTCTAGAAATAAGCACTTCCCAGGACTATAAACTCCTTCTAAAACAGTGCCATTCCCCAAACAGTGTAATTTAAAATAGCCATTTTATCAGACCTGTTGAACAATTTGCTTGAAAGCGTCCTTTTAGCCTTACAGCTCAAAGTCTGAGAAATATACCCCAGCTATTCCATAAACATAGATTACATTAAATTATAACTATTTTTCCTATTAAAACCAACTACATAACTTCAACTTCACTCCAAGCTGTTAGATAATGATCTTATATAGGTCACAAACACACTGGAATAAAGTAGACAGAGAACAGTTTGTTTGAACTGCTCCTTCTTCCTCTAGGCTGGGAGATAAATCATAAAAAGCAAAGTTCCAGCAATTCTAATATGGAGAATTCCCTTCCATCCCCACCTGCAGGCTCACCAGGGAATTTACAAGTGAACCTAAAAATGTGTCTTCCTGGGTTAAAAGCACCCCAGCAGAGGAGGGTTAATAATTGAGACCTCAGTTGTTCTATTCAGAGTCTTACAACAGCATCAAGCAGTGTTCTGAACTGTGGTGGTTTGTTGGTTTTTTTTTTTAAATATAATTAATACACTTTTTGCACTTATTAAATATTGGTTTAGCTAGTCCCTTATTTTGCTTAGTCCCTGAATCACAAAAGCTACTGCTCCGTTGCAACGGGAGGCTAAAAGCTCAGTGCTTTTGGCAGATCCCATTAATTAACTGTGGGGACTGTTTTTAATCCAGAATTCTCTGCCTGCCTCTGCTGCCATTCTGGTCCTGCTCTTGTGAAAGCATTGCCGACATTTAATTAAGTTGATACGGCGAAGACAGCTTCCACTGCTCTCCAAGAAAGCTACAGCTCCCAGACACTAGTCTGGTTACCTGGATGGAAAACCAATTTGGTTAGCTTAGTTAGATAAGCTATTAAATACATTTAAAGATATTTTTTTCTCTAACAAAATACAGTCTTGGTTTAAAAAACCAACCAAACAAACAACTTTTTAAAAAAATCTTAGCTC
>NW_010395787.1:26625-49177 GCF_000710305.1 Buceros rhinoceros silvestris | reverse complement strand
TTCCCTTTGAAAATAACCATCTAATGAAAACAAAAACATAGCCGTAACAGCAGACTGTTTTCTAATCAAAATTATTGTCGAACTGAAGGGTATAAGAAGTACACGTAGGTAGCCTACATTAATCAGACGTAACCAGAGGCATTGCTGTTTCCCTTTGAAAATAACCATCTAATGAAAACAAAAACATAGCCGTAACAGCAGACTGTTTTCTAATCAAAATTATTGTCGAACTGAAGGGTATAAGAAGTACACGTAGGTAGCCTACATTAATCAGACGTAACCAGAGGCATTGCTGTCGCAGAATCTCCATCACGCCTTGTTTCACTCTTGAGTGAGCAAATGCCAAAACCCCACAGTTATACAGCAAATTTAAGGTTTCTGCTCTCCAAAACTAGACTATAAACAGCCTGGGTTTTGATTTTGGCTTGTTTTTAATTTTCATGTAGCTATTTGTTATTCAAACTTGTTGAGTGTGCATCAACTTCAGCCTTGAGCTCTTTTTGTTTTCTGTTGGCTTTTGGGCCTGCTGGAGTACTTAGAGGAGGCAGCTGGGATTGACTTTAGGAAAGATGATGAAACGTGTCATGCCACTCCTACACACAGCAAAGTTTGTGTTTTGTAAGAGCAAGGCCAGAGTGCACCATACCTGGGAAGACTGGGACAGGAATCTTTCAGGTTTCTGACTGGTATCCTGTTTTATGAGATATATGTGGTGAGGGAGAGACAGGGAGAAAATTGTAAATGTATCCCTTTTTTCTTACATAATTGGAGATAACTGCTTTGCTGGAGTGCAAGTAAGTATAACCAGGGTGCGTTGCAAAGTTACACTGAAACAGAGCTACAAGATGCACAACTAAGCAGAATAGAAGCAGGAAAGAGCACCTTCCTTACAGATCCTTCTCCAAATGTCTCACTAGACCTCTGAGGTTAGGGAGAGGAACAGCAGCCACCACTTTTGCTGTTAGTGTTGCCCAGTGTTACCTGGGGACACTCAGCAAATTAGTGGTTCCAGGAGCGCAGCTGCAGGGATCTAGTGCTGGTTCAGAGAGGGAACATTATCACCCTCTCATTTATCACCCACAGGCAAATCACCCTGCCTGGCCTTTTCTTTTGATCACGACTGGCAAATGCAAACCCTGAGCAGCCACCAACCCAAGGGTGTGGAGGCCTGAAGGTCAGCTCTGAGTAACACCCTCAAATAGTTTAAACAAGCTATATCACTTCAACTCTTTAGTGAGTATTTACCCTAATTTTAACCCAAACAGTGTCCTTTGAACTTCTCAGTTGGCTTTTGTTTGTTTGTTTGTTTTTACTATTTGTTCATCTTTGTACTTTGAATCTAACTGAGGTAGAAGACGGCTCATGGAACAGTATGAAAAAAGCTGCTCATAAGTTGTCCAACCAGGAAAAAAATCTCAGGAAACAGAGTTTATTATACAAAGTTCACAGTCTTGCCGAAGTGGGTATGATAGGGAAGGCTTTGAATAAGCTTCTGAATGCCTGAGACTTATCTGAACGCACTGTGAATGCTAAACTACATGCAGTTTGCCCATCAGTAGGTAAGAAGGATCTAAAAGAGAATAATTCAAAGCATAATTAAGAAACAAAAAGTTTCCATTAATCAGTTTGCCTCCCCCTCACCCCAGGTTACATTTTCCCTAGCTGTTAATTATGCTATGCCAAAGTTACTAATCGTGATGAACTTTTGGTTGTAGGGAAACATAAGGTTACTGGTTATGTTTTTTCATGTGTAATGTCTGAATACAATCAGACAAGTTCCTTTCTTCTGATTCTTTTCTGCTTCTTGTTTGGATGCACACACATCCCTGGAAATTAATTATGCTGGAAGAGAGCAAAACATTGGGCTGAAGTACATTGGTTTGGTATGTTATACAGGATGTCAACAAATCAGATTTACATGCAGCAAAACATGCCTAGAGCAATGTTTTAATATACTCCTTTTTTCTGAATTTCACAAATCGTATGTTTTCCATTTTTTAATTAATAAATTATCAGGGATGCTCATGAAAGACAGAGAGTAATAGCATTGCCTAAAACTAGACACAGTGTTGATTAGACATAGCTCCTATTTCTCATGCAAGTCTGTCAGACAATGTACCTGATACTGAAGGGAGCCTGCCCCCGTTAATCCACTGGGAAGTTGTGCTGGGGCAGATACTCAACTGAGCTGAACTGCAACAGATTATGCAATTCCTCAGTGTATTTTAAACAGCTAGTACAGGGCAGAAACCGTCTTTTCATTGCCAGTTCAGTCCCTCCTTCTTAGAATCCCTATTTGTGCCTGGGACTTCTATGTGACACAAGAACAAGATCAACAGAGCAGCTGCCCCAAAAGCAATTGAACTTCTATAATTTAAGCTATGTTCTGACCCAGTTCTCAGAGATAAGCTGTTATCACAGTAAACCCTGGTCCCAGCCCAATTTCAGAAAATTTCCATAGTCTCTATTTTTAACTTAAATGTAGTTAGAAAGATGATGTTATTTTAAATTAAATACATTTGAAATATATAAATAAAGCAAAGTGCTATTCTGTGCTGTGCCCAGAATAGCTTCTCCATACTTGTAAGTCACATTTTCATTTTAATGAAAAAATAACATTAAATAGACTAATATTTTCCTGTTGGGAGAGGAGAACAATGTAACAACAACATTGTATTATTCAGTGGTAGTAAAAGGAGATTGCCTCCTTGACTGTCTACTTCAGTGTCTATTCTGATATCTTCAACAAATAAGAAGGCAAGATGTTTTCAAATGCAGTAGTCAGGCAAGTCAAGTCAAGTCACTGTCATCTGTCCAATGCTAGCTCTGTCCTTGGCACAAAAGATCGTGAAGAGGACCCAGCATTGTACCTAAACAAGGAATAAGGTAGCGGTACAATTTTACATGATCCCAGGAAATCATGCTACAGAGATTACAGAAATTCATCCTATGTGGTACTCAGCTCTCTAATCCAATCTAGCAAAGTCATCTTTAAGTTACAAAATGACAAAAAAGACTGAGATTTGTACACCTGAAGTGTTTTTATGTCCTTAAGTTAATCTGATTCTCTGAAAAGATTGAACAATTCTTTTTGAAATATATAGTCTTTTTAAGATGACCCTAAACCAAAACATCCAAATCGCTAGTCATTTTCTGAATGCTTTGCATCTAAGAACATGTTGGATATAATGTCTGTGATAGATAAGATTGATTGCATTGAAACTTCTTGTATCCTTAACATGACTCATGCATTTTATGTTTTCTGGCAGAGTTTCAAGATTTTTTTGCTTCATTAGAGAATCTCGTGGAAAAATTCTGAGACATGATCTGCAATACCTGACTGATGCTCTTTAGGAATGTGATGCCCTTATTCTCTACAAGATGCTGCAGCTGTTCCTATTTCTTCTTGAGATATATCTTGCCATAGAGCTACTTTTCAGCTCCTGAGAGACTTTGACTCTTACCAATCACTTGAATGTCACCGAGCAGGTACCTAGTAGTCCATGGCAGACCTGAAATGAAGCTTGTATCTTATCTTGGAATGAGATTATGGAATAGGTTTGAAGGGTGGTAGGAGGGCTCTGGTTTCTGCCAGAGAGAAGACTCAGCAGTGGTGGATGACAGAGGATCATTGTGTGGGAGATAAACACCAAAATCAAAAGCATATTCCATGAATTAGGAACACGCACACTAGGCAAGCATTTTGCATAAAAGAGATCTGAAAATCTGGACCTACATGTGGTTTTTTGCCTGACGAGCGCGATTTAATTTTTGCAGTAGTAATAATATTAATTATGTATCCGACTACATTGAGAAAAATATAAATTTTAATGTAGTGTACAAAGGTTGTTGATTTATCTTAAAAATAAACAAAATGGAAATTTTGATCAAGATGTTGAATACATTAAGTCAAGATGTCTTTTGTTGTAACAGCTGATGATATTTTATGTACCCACTCATAAAAATGTTACAAACATATAAAAAATAAATATATTAAATACAGATAGAATTTAGTATGGAAGGTAATTTTAAATATTTGATGATATAATTAAGGATTGTTAATGTTCTTTATTTTCAGATAAAAAATTCATAGGTGTTTTCATCCTTTTCATCTTTATTAGACAATGTGTTTGTCATAATTATTTGTTTCATATATTATAAACATTTCATGAATAACAACTATTTAAAATAATAATAAAAAAAGCTTTTCCTTTAATTGTAATGACTGCGGTGTATGGAGATATTACATTCTATTTGGTTAAAATGCACATTCTGCCATTATTTCTCCTGCATTTTCTTTACTCGAGAAACACAGATATAGGCTTTTCAGTTTTAAAAAGCTAAATAATTCCACTGAATTGTCTTAAAATGAAAAAGAAAAAGGGTTAAGGGTTAGGGCTGAGCCAGCCACTAGACAAATGACAGATGCTCTCTATTACCCTTCCCACCTCTCCCTCCCCAAAGGGGAAGAGAAAGAGAAGAAGGAAGAGAGGCTTACAGATTGGAAAAGAAAACTAAACCGCTTTAATGAGAACAATAATAATAAAATTATGTAGATACAAATTTATACCTTATCAATATGGAATCCAAACCCCCTGATGGCAATCACATCATCATCACCAGTGATGTTGCAGGGCAGACACTGGGGAAATCCTAAGCTGGACTCAGTGGCAGACTGGTACTGGATGCAGGTGCTGGATTCTGGAACTGGATTCAGTAGTGCACAGCCTGGGATCAAATGCAGAATGGACAGAGTCCTTCTCAGACACTGGCCATCAAAGAAGAGAAAGGCAGATTGACCCTTGGGATCCCTCAGCTTTATACTAAATGTGACGTGTATGTGATGGAACAACTTTCTGGTCAGTTTAAGGTCACCTGTCCTGTCTGCTCCTCCCTGCCTCTAACTCACTGCACCCCCACCGTGGCACACAGGATTTGGCCGTGACCTTGGTCTGCACAGGAGGAAGTATAATCCAGGGCCTTTCTGCACCCCTGGCAGAGACTGTAAACATCAAGTTTACAGTCGTTATCACTCGTAGAAGCAGACGCTGTCTGCGAAAAAATGCCATTAACTTCAGAAAGTGCAACTGGTTAAAAAAGACTGAGCTGAAAATTAAAATCACTGAATAGAATTAGATCTGTTCTAATTCAAACCAGGACAAAAATGAATAAATTTGAGTTCATATTTGAAAAAAATACCTGTTATTCCTTGGGATCAGTTTACTTCTTTGGTATCAAAGATACTTTGGAAAAGTGCTCCAAGGGTACTTAGAAAAAAAATTACTTGAGAAAATAATCTACAGAAGAAACGTAGTGATTGAGGGGATCCTTGCCACCCAGATGAACATTTGCTGATGAACTTTTACAGAGTTGTGTGGGCATTATTAATGCCACTTGCATTCTGGAATCTGTAAGGAGATGGCTAGTAGCATGGTTAGGCTTAAAGAAAGTGTTCTGCTAAGTCCAGACCATCCCTAGTGCTGGACTGCCTGCCCGTGATACAAATTAACATAAACCAG
Source organism: Buceros rhinoceros silvestris (assembly GCF_000710305.1). Classification (NCBI taxonomy): domain Eukaryota; kingdom Metazoa; phylum Chordata; class Aves; order Bucerotiformes; family Bucerotidae; genus Buceros; species Buceros rhinoceros. Next base: position 43,658 of record NW_010395787.1, on the reverse strand, counting down.
GAGCCCAGGGGCAGGAGGTGGCTTGCCTATATTCTCCGTTCCCATTGAATTGCAGTTGAGGTTTTTAAAATGCACCTTTGTTTCCTTAATTTTTCTGTTTTTTTTTTTAAAAAACATAAATTCTATATTGTATTATTTATATAAAATCAATTAATTCTGTTATGATCAAAAGCTACAATGCACCAAGCCCTAAATTCTTTTTTCAGGTAAGAACTAATGTGCATTAAAAATGCTTTCTGCCCTTCATAAAATTATTTTATAGTTTCTCCTCCTTTCCTCACATGGTTGAGGAGGTGTACCAGACTCTCCTGTCTCACATTTGGCATTGTCTAAAGCTTAACATCTTGATTTATCCTTAATACTGCTTGGGAGCTCTGAAGGCAGTCCTACCCTGCTAGCTCTGGTAGCCCTGGTAAATGCTTAGGCAAAATTGATGGAAAAGCCCTACAGCATCATGAAGATTAACTGTACAGTTATAAGCCTTCACAGCTTTTCACAGAAGAGGTGATGTTTTCCTCCTTGGATGACCATGGAAGAAGCTGGATTCTCAGTATGATCATACTGCCAGAAATGGAAGAAGGTCCAATGAACCTTTTTCAATTCTTTCTTAGTTCCATGTATAGAAAAGGAAGGAAAAAGTGCTGTGAGCTCCCTTCCAGAGACACTGTGCTAAGTCACCCGTGAATGGAAATTTGGAACCAATTTTAAAGGCAAGATCTAGTCAGGGTAAATATTTTTTTTATTCATATTTTCATTTTTGGATTTTCTGTCCACAAAAGAAAGGTAAGGGTAGGAAACTGGAAAATGCGAAAACACATAAGCATAAAGAAAAGAGGGAGGGTGGTTGGAATGTCATTGTTTTGTTCAGAAAACCAGAAAAATTTCAAAAAAAACATTTACTCTAACATTGTCAAACAAAATAGTAATAACCTTTTTGAACACTTGTTTCCTCTCAAAAGATTTTCACTAGTTTTAAAGAATATTTTTGACAGAAAAAAAGAAAGAGCCCTAAATGGGCATTTGTAGTTTTATTAAAAGATAAAACATACACTCTTTAGGATTTTCCATGGTACAGCAGAAAGGCCATGGCCTTAGCTATAAAAACATTCCTTCTACATCCTTCTGTCTTCTCAGTTTGCCAAAAACAGAGCTCAGGCATTATGTTCTCAAAACCAGGTATGATCTGGCCAGTGCACATCTTATATCCCTCACTGTCTTTGGAAAAGTCATTTTGGACAGGGATCATCTTCCCTAGCTTAGATTTTTAAGTACAAGGTAGGTATCTAGGCTTCTTTCTTGGCCTAAATAAGAGCCTCCAGAGGATAATTAGTCTCATCCTAAAATCAGTGTCTAAACAACTCTGGATGAATTATTTCCTAGATATTTCCTAGACACTAGGAAGATTTTCCAAAGCTTATATGTCTATCTTATAGTCAGCTAGTTTGGCAAGATGACTCCCGCTCATAATTTCTCTGTTGTCTCAGTTTCCCCCTCTCTACAAAAAAAGATCATATTTCCCTGCTTCCCTGGGATGCTAGACGCCTAAGTTAATTAAAGTTTGTAAAGCAGGTTGCATTTGTTGGATAAAGGTGTTATATAAATGCAAAGTATGACAGACAGACTGATTTATTGAGTTAGATAAGACAGATATTGTTTGGCATGCCAAAGTAGTATGGATGCCAGATGATATTATCCAAAATAATTCAGAATACAGAAGTCAATGAGGTCTGGGCTGAGTTGAGCCACATAAAGAGTTCCCATCAAAGGGATAGCAAGTTCAGTTATATCATCATCCAAACTCAGAGGAATTTAAAAGTTTGACTATTTTTGTTATCACACTTAATTTGCTGGAGATAGAGTGGAACATGAAAAATTGGCGAATTTCACTGGTTGCGTATATGACTGTTCTTTTGATATTTTGTCATACGGGCTGTATGAAGAGAATCGTGATTTCAGCTCTGAAACTTATGGTGCTGATGGTGCCTATAGGATAATTAAATGTGCTCTGTGTAATGACATATATAATTCAAAACTGTGTATATAAAATGGTTAATGCAGTAAAAGGTCAGCAAACACAGAAACATTGCATGATACAAAAGGACTACCAAAGAGATTGAAAAGAGATTCAGTGTAAAAAAAGAAAAAAAAATAGTCAGAAAAACTAGGATATATGTGAAGATTAAATTAAAAACAAGACCTAAAGATTTTGTAGCATGTATGTATGTCTGTAATACACAAATAGCTTTAGCCAACATTCTGATCGTTTCCACGCAGTGAAAGGACACAGACAAGAAACAGACAAGCATTTGTGTTGCTCTTTGTTACTGTCTCATGGCAAAAATGAACTTATATTTGGGTATGCTGCTACAAGACTGAGGTTTCTCCCCAGTGACCTCAATGACAAATTCCAGTTGTATCTGTGCATTGGACAAAGTCATCTGACGTGCAGGACAGCTGGAGACCAATACAGTCATAAGCATAGAGTGTTCTTCATGCATACGCTGGGCTTAAAGAAAAACTAATAAATTATGCACCTAAATTGAGAAAGCCTGAGAGAATGTTTAATTAATTTCCAGTACTTTTAGCCTTTTTCTTGGTCTTGGGTTTTTTGAAAACAGCTTTGGATTTCTCTTGATACATTGCATATGCTTACACAAGGTGTGAGGATGAAACTTACCCTAACTATTCCTCAGCTACATCTGCAAATGCACTGCTGTACCTGTACTTTACACTTTAAAGGTAACACACAAGCCTTTCTGTAGATACCTTCACAGAATGGAATGCATCCTCCACTAACATCCAGCAAGGGTTCACAAGTCACTCCCTTCACTCAATTAATTGCATGTTTGATTGAGAAATGCAGTATGTTATCAAATATTGTTTCTGATTGCTGATGGTGGGAGAGATCTTTTGAAAACAGAGGACGATGAATGATAAACATTGAATAGCCTGTGGCAAGCAATGAACGATGCACTTCTGGTCCACCTGCTTATTAGCGTGGTGGAGGAATCTTGATATTTTTGACGTTTCTCTTGAATTAACTTTCTGTTGCCTGGATACAAATGTAAAATGTTTAGTATGAAACAGTAAATAAAGCAGGATCATTTAATGCATTTGCAAGTGTATTTGTATGTTTTTTAAAATTATTATTGCTTGTTCTGCTCTGTTACATATCCCTTGCATTTCCTGTGTGTTAAAAAATGACAAAAACACACTACTGCTAGATTAAAGAGATGAAAGGAGATTTTTTTCCATTAAGGCTCAAAAGCTAAAGGTGGTATTAGGCTCCACTAGTGAGAACCTGAATGCATTGTAATGAAGGGTAAAACATCCTCTAGCATCCACTCGATAAAGTATAGCCTGACTGCACAAGGAGAGCTGTGGAGGAATGCATTTACAATAAGTATAGGAACACATACAATAAACTGTTCAGCTCCCTCCAAAGACGTTATCAAAAGATTCTTAGCCAGTCAACTCCAATCAAAGCGCTAAATGTGGGAGGTTTGTGTGTATTCCAGATGACTTCAGATGTGTTGATAGCAAACAGCACTGTTCTCTACAATTTGAACAATCATTTTGACTATTAACACGCACTGGTAACAACAATCTTACATGAAAAAGTGTATACAGCTTCCACTCCATCCTGTGAAAAATAACCCCCATCTTCTCAAAAACTCTGAAAAAGTACATACCAAAAAAAAAAACAACCAACCCCAAAACAAAAAACAACCAGCAACAAAACAAAACAAAACAAAAAACAATCAAAAAAGCCAACAAAATTCTCTGCAACAAGACAATATTGCTCTATCCTTTATATTTTGAACATAAAGAACACCAGCTCGTTATAAATTTGTATGGCTCACCACCACAGTCAAATACATATATAATAGTAGCTGCACTGCACTAGTTTGGTCAGGAGATTTTACTAAGTTTCTGATATCACACTGCAGGACTTTATTCAGAGCATTATTGCAACTGTAGAGGTTTGACTACAGCTACCGCAATTTATGTCAGCTGACTTTCTGCCCACGTTGTTCCCTAGGCTCGAATGTTTCTTACCCTGTATTAGCTCAGGAAGTTTCTTTCATTCCCTCATTTTCAGGACACATTACTATGCCAATTTTCCATGTCATTGCAGATTACATTTGCCTGAAAAGATCACTACAATCTGGTACAGATTTCATATATCAGTTGTCAAATAATAGTTTTCTTAGGAAAAGCATTTGACAAAAAAGACAAGGTTTTGTATGAAATCCCCCTCCAGGACTCCCGTTCTTGGCAGGCCCTGGCCACCCCGTGCCCGGGTCTGTGATGTCCGGAGGTAGAGCAGCGACTCTTTCACGGGCACCCCCTTGCCATGGGGAAGGAGCTTGCGTGCCCTTGTGAGGTCGAGAGCTGTGCTGGTGGTGGCATGTGCCTCCGGTGGGGTCTCCCAAGCCAGAGAGGTCTCAACTGAAGGGTCAGACAAAGTGTGTCCACGGGCAGGATGGGCTCACTAGCCTTCGGGCAGCCATCCTAGGAGAAGGACAACTCTGACTCCAAACCCGGGCAGATGGAGCTCGTTTAGCCCTGTAAGGCATCCATCTAAGAGAAGGATACTCTAAACAAACCAATGACCCGAGGACTTCGCTGTCACCATCCAAGCTCGCTAGGCCCTGGCAGATGAACCTCAGGTGTAAAGGGTGGGGCCAGTTCCGCGCATGCTGGTGCCTCACCTAAAAAATCCACCATGCAGCCCTGAAGGGTGCACGCATCGCTTGCAGTGAGCGTGGGAAAAGCCCTTCCCAGATCTTCGTTCGTGAAGCCAAGCCATGATGATGTATGAAATACACATATATAGTCTCTAACTTCAAAGAAATGGTATCCTCTCTATAGGATTTTCTAAGGCTTTCAAAAAAAGGACTTCTATTCATTTTCTGTTCATTTTGAAACCGTCTAGCACAGTGGTGTTTGGTTCTAATTGGAGCTTCTGGATGTTACCCCTCTTACAAAGTGGTCATAATAACAGTTGTAGTAAACTAAAGGTCTAAAACCAAATCACGGTGTAACATCTTGTGCGTAATATTTCAGGACACATCTTAGTATAAAACACTTTGCAATTATCTAGACTCTATGGCCCTTCAATATTAAGGACTACTGTCATTTCTAGGTGGAGAAGTTTGTCATTCGTATGGTGAGTATTGTCAGTGAGCAGATTTCTCCATCCACCTATCTTCCTTGCTTTTACACGCTGGCTTTGTAGTGTTAGTTCCTGTAAACTGTTGGTGGCGAATGAGACATGTTCATGTAGAGTTCCCTGCAGCAACTATTGCCAAAGTGCAGCTGAGAGACTTACAATGACTCACTGGTGCACGATAGCTCTAATTTCCTTTCTGTTTTCAGTCTCTCAATATTTCCTTTTTCTGATATGCCAATGCCAGGATGGCTTTGTTCAATTTTTTTTTGTAAGGAAACAGTCATTGTTGTTCAGTTGAGATTTCAGAACAGGACAAAATTTATTCAGTATGTTTCTTTTGACCACTGTATGTGTACTTATATGTATATAAAATAAATATGTCTGTGTGTGGACATATATACATGCATATAAATATGTATGTGTGTATATTACTCTCTCTTTCGCTCCATGTATGTACACGTATAGTGACAGAGCAGCAAACCATGGCACCTACCACTCCCAGTACTCTACGAAAGAAATGAGCTCTAAACAGAACTCAGCTATCCAAAATTGCCTGAGATTTTCTTCCCTCTCTCCCACTCTCCCCCTCCCCACAAATAAACCAAATACGTGTCTTTCACTTCCAAGCACAGTAGCTCAATAACCAAGTAAAACCTTTTTTTTCAAAGATTTAACTTAAATTGGAAGGCTTTAACTCCATTAAGTATAATACACTTGAGGAAAAGTATAGTTTTACCTTAGAAGTTTCATTGTTTCTCATTCTATGGTGCTGCTTTTTCTGATTATGTTTTCCTAAAGCACAGTTTAAGGTATAGTTTAAGATCATTTGAAGTATAATGTATACTTTATACAGTACATATAATTTTACTTACTTTTTCTTAAACTGTACTTTATGAGGAGTGTCAAGAGGGCAGAACTAAGTCCCAAGACATAGAACAAGTGATTATTAACTGAAAGTCCCTCAATAGAACGTTACTTCTTTTTATAATAAAAGGTGTATGATCTTTTTCCCTGGGTATCAGCAAATCCTTGCTTGCATCTAAAGAAGCCTCTGTTGCTCTCTGCAAAATATATTAACTACCTCTTACTGGTATAACGGTAACATCCACTATTGACAACACAACAAGCCTGCAGGTTGGATTTTTCTAGTGTTTAAGACAAGTAAAACTATGTTTGTCTGTGGCCACATCACCTTATTACACATATTGGTCTGATCTTCTAACCCTTCTTTTAAAATAAAATTTGCATCTCTGCATAAAGACAGGTTGGTTTAAGCCCAACTCATGCATGAAGTCTGTAAGGAGATGGTCTCAGTTTAGCATACATTCAGGTAGGTCTTTCTGGCCATGCAAGATACCACTCCTGCCTTCCCATGGAGTCTGAAAGGTGGGAGAATCTCGTTTCTATCCAACATCCATGAAAATATCTACAAGAAATACAGAGGAGAAGCTTGTGAAATGTATCTCAAAGACATTGCAAGTCACTGACATAGGCGTAGTCCCTATAAAATAAAAAATGAAATCCCATATCGTGCCGCTCTCATTTCACCAAATAACTTTTGTCTTCTAATTATTGATATGAATCACAGATTTTGTGTTGGTCACACCTAATTTATGAACTGTATAGAGTAATAGTTAATTGACTTTGTAGTTAATTCCCCTTTGTATCTTCTCCAGTGATATTCAAGTATTTCAGCCAAGATTTTAATTGATTTTTATAGTAGCCACTCGTTAATAGGATAATTTGTCAATACAATAATAAAACAATTGTTCCCATAGCACTGCAAGTTCAGTTTATCAGATAACAAAGCTAAGACTGGTTTCATTAATTGAAGGCAGCTGTAGGGTTTGCAGGATGAAAGATATTAATCTCAATGGCACTGTGGAAAACTAGGTCAGAGGGCAGGGGAAAATTAGTTAAGCATGATGGACCAACAGTGACCTGTACAGGTGTTCGAGCTCACTTTCAGGGCATCACTTCCTCTGTTCCTACTTGGCTCCAGCAAAGCCCATAGGTCAACACATGCACTCTTATGCCTGGTTTGAATTAAAAGCCTCTCTAGAGCTGCTCACTCCCAAACTCCAGATAATGTTACCTATTCAAAGTAAAACATTTCACAATGTCTTTATGTTGTCATGTATTTCCCAAGGAGCTTTGTTTACATCAGTAAGTGGCTTTTGATTCCTAAAATAGCAGACTTAAAATAACATTAAAATAATCTGCAAAGATGGGAAAACTATATTACAAAGGGATAAGTGCTATTCACGAAAACTAGATAAAGGGAAAACTGTAGTGAAATAAAATTTCTATTGAAACCTAGCCTGACTGATACAAATGTGTTCATCTATTACATGCAATGCCCCACAACACTAACAGTGACAGCACTTCTCCCTCTGACAAACTTTTTAAAGTAATATTCACCACGTATCTTGGTTTTAACCTTGAATATTTTTCTCTTTACTGTCCAACCTTCTTTCTTGATATTATTCTATATTAACAGAAAACTTTAAACCCACAAAAAGCTTGCTAAAAGCTGTTACTTTTCATTATAATGATTTGACTTCAAACTCAAGTTTCCTTAAGACAGGAAAGACTCTGTTCTGACATCACGCATTCTGCATTACGTGAGCTTACAGTATTAATACATCAGGATGAAAATTCCAAAGCCACTTGTTTGATCTTGGCTGAAATCAAACACCTTCAGCAATACGAGTCAGCTCCAACAAGTTGCTCAACCTTCTATATGAATAAAATAAAAGAGCCATACCGTAGTGAGTAGGACAAGGGCAGCGTTAGCAGAATGAATGCCTCTGCACCACAGGAAGTAGAGGGTTTGCTTATAGCAGTGTTTCAGAGGGGGACAAGGGATAAGGTGACTTGCCTTCAGGGCTACTTTTATAGAGCTTTAAGATATTGGTCATCACAGTTACTTTCTGAGGTGTGTTTTTGTGCACCTCAGCAATGTGAGTGATTCAGGAAATCATGCAATCCTTGGTATTTACTCACACCGTGAGTGTAGGTATGTATGTATGTTCACCTATGCATGTCCCGTGCTGTGGAGGAGGAAATGAACCTGAGTGAGTCTTTACCTCTCCTACCAATGGAAACTTCTGACTGATGGAAGCACCTGTGCCCCCATTAGAAAAGTCTTGGAAATGGCCATTTTTACAATCTGATTTTTCTGGTTCATCGCAGTGCACTTCCCTGTCTCCCTGTCACAACTGACTTTTAGACGTTGAAGTCCAACTTCAGTGTATCTCATTTGGGGAATTTGCAGTGGTGGATGGCAGTGTTTGTTGGCTGTATTTCTAATTTTTTCCTTTTCAAGTTGGGAATTTCAGAGTCATCTCTTCCATCCTATTTTTTCACACATATAGGTCATCAGAGCCCAGGAAAACCTGAAATATATTTGACACAATTTGACAGAATTGCTGTACCTTCAAATTCTCAGAATAAGTGTACAGGATCTGCAGGGAAAAAAAATAATTAAAAAAAAAGAAAGATGAATGTGATGCTTAATGGTTCACATCTTTAGCAAGCAGACTCATCTCAAAGAAAGCCTTCTTTGTTCAAGAAATACAGAGTAGTTTAAAAGTGAAATTTTGTTTCACATTTTTAAGAGAGGTTTGGTTACCTTGCTGATTCATGGCAATGATGCCAAGTGCTCAAATTGTTTGCTAGTGGGAGCTTCATTTTAACTTTCTCAGTTACAACATTGTTCATTCTCAACTTACCGTAAAAAGCAGTTTATTCCCAAAACCACCAAACACTCTTCCTTTAAAGATCATTTGTAAAATAAATCTTTGTTCTCTTTATGTAAAAAAAAAGACACCAGGAAAATATAAAAATTTCTTTGTTTGCTTGTTTCTACATCTAAGTGCTATAGATATTCATTAACCCCTCCTTGCAAGGAGTCAAATTCCTTTTTCAATTGGGCACCAGTGATATACTTTTCTTACTGTGGAATTGAATATTCAGGGCCTAAAACAATGCTTGTTATTTTCCTGTCAAATAATAATAGCACTATCTAAACTAAGCACACGAAACTAAGTCTTACCTCAATTTAGTATAAAGTAGGGATATAGTAAGAAAAGGAAAAAAAAAAGGCAAATTCTTTCTGTATTATGGTATAATTTAATGAAGTAACACAATGCACAAAGAAAGTCTCATTTGCCAAAATTTCAATATCAAATTTTAGCCCCTTTTACACCGTAAGTACAGTAATAATTCAATGCAATAATAATTTAAAATGCGTGTATATATGTGTATATATTGAAAAGCTGTGTCAAATATGGAGTCAGACCCTCCAACTGCTATAAAACCACACAGGGATTTTGTTAGTGGAATTATGTGAATTTATGTCAAATGAAGAGGTGAACATTGACAACAGATATATTGATAATACCTCTGTTTTACTAAGAACAAAATTTTTATGTCAGCAGAATTAAATATGTGTTTTCATGTGTCTGCAATTTTATCTGTCTACAAATGTGGACAAATATTTGTGCTGATTGAAATAAATATTTTCTGAAGCCTTAGAATTCAGATTATTCCATTTGTTTCATTTCTGAGCAAATCACATATACTAGGGTAAAATATGAGTGTTGCTCATATCTTTTAAATTAAATTAAATTAAATTAAAATCACTGGATTCTAGCATTTCTAGCTATGTGGTTTTATAAAATTGTATCAGTAATACTGTATTAGAGAAGCTACTGAAAATCTTTTCTCTGTCTCTCAGGAAAAAAAATGAAACCAAAATTCTGAGCATTTCTTGCAGTATTGTATGGTCTGAAAGTTTATGTCTAGACTGTATGAAGGAGGAAAAAAGTTTATATTCAGAGAGACGGTACACAGAAGTGAAAGCAGCTGAACTTCTTGCAAACCACCCTCAGTTGTGAAAAGAGAGAGAACAGCGGCTACCATGTGGCACAAAACCTAAATATATATTATTTTGTTCCTTTTCGTTAAGACTGCATAGGGCATAAGTTGTTTTCAAGCATGCCTCGGACTCCTACAGCTCCAGCTGTCATGTGTAATTAAACATTTGGCCTCCACAATTACTCTACAGTGTACATATGCCAGTATTTCAAGCCTGGAATATGCATTTCAAAGAGGAATAACTCCCTGGAAATCCTAAATTGACAGGAGCAAAGACAGCCTGAAGGAAAGTAGTCAGAGAAAACTGTAAGGTCGGGATCTAATGATTAAAAAAGAAACTTCAAGAAGAACTTCAACCCTTAACTAAACCAATGGGAAAAAGAACGACAGTTGGCAAGCAGATTTCTGCATAGGGATCCTGATTAGGGAGCCTCTTGGGTTAATTTAATATTATCAGTGTTGTTCACCTTGCTGTAGTATGCCTTACCATTAATACCATTTCAACAGATTTCTTATTTCTTAAAGCATATTTGGCATCATTTATTTTCCATGAATACTGATCACGGCAATATTAAATTTGATGATATGTATTGAACCTGAGGTCGATTTATCAGCAAAGGGAATCGTGTTTTTGTGTTGGATTTTGTTTGGGTTTGTTTTTTTCTTCTTTTTTCTCCGCTGCTCCACATGCTTCTATTTACTATTGGTGCCATTGCCCTAAGTAATGCTGAGTTCGCAATCCTGTTAGGAACCTGCTTTTTAGCATTTTGTTTGAGGACCATTGGTAAAGAAATAGCTAAATACCCTAAGGTTTCTAATGTAAGTTTAAGAACAATGGACATAGAGAAACCCAGGTGTTTTTAGACAGACAGAAAGGATGTTAAGCAGTAATAGAAAAATGCATGAGTAAATTTCTTGTTTACAAAAATAGTTTTTAATATGTAGAGTCCTTGGGGTCCAGGGGTCTATTTCCACCCTTGATCATCTCTTTAGTAGCCCTTAAATGTAAAGGACTACAAATTTGGTCCAAGGGTTTGAGGCGTTGAGAAAAAATTTGAAAAAAATTGAGCAATCTTCTATTAAGACATGTGAAAATGCACTCATCTACTTACCTTTCCAAAAGTTAGATATTTAAGACTGAACTGGTTTAACATAGGTTTCCTGCTGTACTGAACAGAGAAATATAAACACTTCCAGTGTACATTGCACTCAATGTACAAATCATACACTGGAATTACTATGTGTTGTTACAATTATAATGCATTATTCTTCAACAATAATCCAGAAACACACTATAAAAGACAGACAAATATGTCTAGAGCAGACTTAGATACTTAAATTTGAAACATCTGCATTAATTTGGGATGAATTCCTACTTATGAAGAACATTTTTATCTTAATTCTTCCCATAATATAAACTGAGCTTTAGAATAAGTGTCAGGAGGGACAGGAGCAATTCCACCAGTGGAAATGTATCAGTGACAATGAAGAAATATTCCAGAAGGCGGTTGTCAACCACAGTAACCTATTAGCACTGCAGGCATCCCAGCCTTTATCCCATTTCAGACATAAGGCATTTATCTTTAACTAATTGTAACTTACTATCTTAATAAAAAATTAAAGTTCACATCATTGTTAGGTGCCATGGCATGACACCAGGCTACAATGCCTGTCACTGTGAATGATGGAATGACAATAAATTCATGTGAACCTTCAAGCACAAACATGCATACAAGAAATCAATGTTTAAATGCAGCTTGGTATTAGGTTATAGCCTGCAAGTGTTTTGTACTGAAAAAGCAGGTTTGACAGAGGAGCAACAGGACCACAATATGACTGAATCGTCAACTTCTATACAGAAGTGTCCTTTCCTCATGATTTTTGGTTTCATTTCAAAACCCAACTCTGCCAAATCTGAGGCTGTTGATAAAGACTTGAATACAGATTTCCTTGTGAGAGTTGATCACTGAGGCACCAACATGGTAAGTAGGAGATATCAGCTTCATTGACTTTAACTGCTTATTTCCATATTTCTTTTAATAGATGCTAGTGTTGCAGGCTATTCAGGAAAAGATGTAGCCTACCTGGTAGTTCTGGCAGTGGCAGTAGCTTTAGACTACTGGTATGAGAATGGTCCTTCTGGTTAAAAGAGGATTAACTTTGAGAGACAAGAGATCTGTGTTGCTCTTCCCACCTTTCTTCCCATACCAATTCTGCCGAGCCAAGCCTGGAGGGGACTTTGCTCCTGCACTGCAATTTTGTCCTATGCATTTCATGTAAGCAAGCTAAATCCATAAGTTGAAAGAACTTTATAGTGCTCAACTCCTGGAAAAACGGACTACAATGCAATTGTAAAATGCCAGTACAAAACCACTCCTTCTTAGATGTCTCTGCGTGAATTTCCACTCCTTCATTCTGGGACAGGAGAATTCTGCTGTTTCAAAGCAATCTTTTGTTGATTTAAGTTGATCTAGATGTCTCAGAGGGCATGGGCTTCAAAATCAAAGCCCCAAACATCCACTTATTGACTATACACTGCACTTTAAGGGTGTAGAATTAATGTAGGAGAAGGCTTACCTCAGCCCCCATCCTCTTTATCCAGTTTTTCTTTTGTTTTCAAAAGCTATCTGACCTTGTCCTTTCATTCTGAGAAGCTGACTGTTGGAAGGAGGAAGGATGCTGTGAGGGAGAAGAGAGAGAGAGAAAGAGAAGGAAGAGAGAGGGCATCACAGGGTTTAGCAGACTGTCAGCATGACTGAAAGGCATTGACCATTATAATCCTAATAATGTCTGTATCCTGTAACAGAAAAAAACCCGTGCTTGCTCAGGTTTGTGGATCAGGAAGTAAAATCTTACCTCTACTAAAGTCAATTTAAAAAACCAACACTGATTGGTGAAGACAGGATATCTACTGAAACTCAAGAGGTGTCTTTAATAGTTAGAGATGCAGAATTCTAAAAAATAAGGGTAAGTCCTGAAGTTTCACTCTGTATTCATATCTTAGGGATTTTATTTCTTTATGAAATTGGATGATCTAGAGTATTGTCTTGCCCATTGCTACCTCCTATCTTTTTTGATGTTAGGCTCATTGTCTCTGTTATCAGCCAATCCTTTTATCCTCCAATTGCTTGCCCAGACAAGCTCTGGAATATTATGCTGCTAGTTTGATCCATATCAAAAAAAAAAAAAAGGACAGAATATGAAGTGAAAGACACAATTTTTAGTCTCTTAGTGGGTGATCTACAGCAATTCTTTAAACATGTCCCTAAGGTGGTCAAATGATGTTCTCATTCTGTCCCTTCCCTCCTTTCCAGAGCTAATTTTAAGTCTGAAAGTAGTTTAGTTTGCTGGAAAAATTTGCATCATGAAAAACAGGTTGTAGTAAGTGGAACTGGTCTTTTGATCTTGGATTCATTCCTCTTCTTACTAAAAAGTGAAAGATATTCTTTCTAACGAAAACTTGTAAATCTTGCACCCCTTGGGATTGTCTGCTCAGTCATTTCTGAAATCAGTTGAATTCTTAAGATTTGGAAGCACTTTTTTTAATCCAAAATTTTATCTGCATGTATAAAGTGGTGAATAGCTGCCCAGGCAGAAGTAGAACAGAAATGTGGGGCTCATAGTGAGCTGCAAACTAAATGTAAATTGATAACATTATTTTCTTACTCAAAATACTCTCATTCGGAGGGGGATTAAGAGGGTTGTCACACATAAGATACAGAACACAATTCTGTCCAGCCTACCCTGTTGAGGCTGGAGTTCTGTGTCTGCTTTTGAACATCACACTTTAAGAAAGATAAATGGGAGAAGCCCGGAGGAGGGAATGAAAAATGAGATAAGGTTTAGAAGACATGACCTGTGAGTAAAGGTTGAGGGAATTAATTTTGTCTAAAAAAAAAAAAAAAAGGAGACTGAGGCATGTGAAATATGATTATGAAGATGGTACTTATTTCTTCTCCATTACCAGCAATAGAGAAAGTAAAGGAAAAAAAGGCTTAGTTTAAACAAAACAAAACAGAACAAACCCCTCTCCGCCCCCAAACCCCCCAAACCAAACCAGTCTAGATATTAGGAAAAAGTTTATTGTTGTGACAAAATCCCAGAGAAGGCTACCCATGAGGTTTCAGTAATCCCTTCCTTTGGAGGTTTTTAGGATAAGATAGTAAGATACAAGTTAGGAATATCCTAGGAAAAAATGATCCTGCTTTAAGGTGAAACAGATAACCTCTTGAACTTCTATCCCTTCCTGAATTTCAGACCTTCAATGTCTTCTTCAGTCCCACCTAAACAATCATAAAATGGGAGAACAATCTTAGTTGTAGACAAGGCTCCCTCTCTCATAATTGTCACACCTAGACCTGTGAGGTCCTTGAGCGTAACATAAAGATTGGTTTACGATCCTGTCAAGTCTGTTATCATTTCAAAAGCAGTGCATTTTGAATCCTGATGGTTGTAATGACAAATTCCTTGATTGAATCAAATGTCGTCAATCCAGTATTGTCTTCCTGGTCTGGATGATACTGAATCAATTTTTCAGTAGGATGAAGGATGTGAATTTCCCTACCTTTTGCACATCTTCTTGAACTCCAGTGCTGTTGATGATGCAGTAGCGTGTGATTTTACTCCCCTTGCGGAAATCATCTGATGTCAAGGGTGGGATTCAATGATGAACAACTCCTCCGTATTGCAGATGAGCAATTTCAGATGCCTAAATATAGATGTCTGCAGCCCTGTTATAGCTGGCTGCAGTCTAGTTAATTCATCCAGAAGAATGTCTGGAGTGATTTGGATGACCAAATATATGTGCTTACTTGAAGGTGAGCTGGCTAGCTCCCTGCATAGTTATGAATAGATTGACTTAGATTTCGATGGACTGTAAAAGTAGCTTAGACACCAGATGTCTTCTGTGGGATACCTGGAGCACAATGTACTTGCCTTATTTTGGATGTTTATTGTAGATTAATTGAATTGGCTTAATTCAGCTGCCTAAACTTAGTTTATCATGCTCAATATTATGCCTCTGGAAGGGTGAAGTTCTCAGTATTTCTATCAGTCTGGCACCAGGCACTGATGTTCACACAGCTGAACTGATCCTGTCATTTCCTAAAAGTTCCTGATCCTATCCATTGACTATAATGGGAGTCTGGAGAGGGGGGGTGGGGGGGGTGGAAATCTTACTCTTTTGGTCTTATTTACACCAAGTTAGACAGAATGAATCCTGCGCACTTTTCTTACATTGACAATATAAGCAAGGCTTTCATGGTGAGATTAAGAAGTAGGCAAAGATGAAAATTCTTCTGGAAATGTCAAAGGAATGAAAGGGAGACGTAGAAGGTTGAAGAAGAAGTAGAGATGTTGGGAAAAGAAAAATGAGGGAAGAAAAAGGCCAGAAATGTTGTCCTAAGGAGGAACTTTTTTCTCATTGCCTTTTTCTGAGAGTAACAACAATGTACTAAGCAAATATATATTGACAATAATTTAAATATTGTCAAGAATAAAATATTTTACCCCTCCTTTAACATCAATACAAATACCCCACTCATATCAGCAGGTCTCCTAGTATACAAAGCAAGATGTTTGTAAGTCTACATTTGCTTCAAAGCCCATGTAGCTGATATAAAAATGGAATTAAGCTCTCTCTATCAAATGAGTTTGATGTCCCAGGATTAAGGGGAATAGTGTGGTTTTCAAGGTATAGCTCTGAATAGAGATGGTGCAGAATATTAGTCAGTAGGGAAGGACATTTTTCTTAGTATCACTCTCAAGTGCATCCAATCTGCCTGAGCATCATGAGGTACTGTGGACTGTTTTTTAATATGCTTCAAAGTGGAAAAGTTTGGGATTTTCTTTCTTTGCTTTCTGGCACTACCTTATCTCTATACTCTTCGCTGTCATCAGAATTTTTCTTACCAGAAGGAGGCTTTAACTGAATATCACATATATAATAAAGGTCCCATTTTAAAGCTTAAAAATCTGGTACTTCCTGCAGCAATGAAAACACATTATTTGTATAAGAAGCTGTAGGACTAATGTTTGCACTTATATAGTGTTTGAACATTAACTAATAATTACGTTCAGCAGAAACTTGTCAGTCTTTCACAATAATAGGACAAATAATACAAGAGCTATGAAAGAATAGCAAGAAAAGCAATGATTTTGAAATCACAGTATAAAGTTCTGAGTTAAAATATATGTCATTACAATCTTTGCCTACTGAGGTATCACTGAAAACTAATCATTTGGCGTGTTAACAAGAAAGGGTTGCAGCAGCGATTAGGTGGGAATAAAAATAATAATAGTCATTAATCTGGCAGGCGTGGAATATGTATCAAAGGATGGCTACGAAGACAGTATAAAAACTACAGTCAATGGTCAGATCAGAGGTGAGATTATGAAAGATGTTTGGTCATCAGAATTTCCCAGATGCTCATTTCAGCTTTCTTTAGCATTGACCAGGGGGATAAAGCACCTTTTGATTAGAAATAAATACATAAAAATAAACTAAACATATCAAATTCACCTCCCCTTTTCTATCCTTCACCCCTCTGAATCGACTGCCAACAAGTAGCATGGTGTCAACAGAGCAACACTACTAATAGTTCCTGTAATATAACATTTTCCATTAGGAACTAACCTGGAGCTGCCA
The DNA here is from genome assembly GCF_000710305.1 of Buceros rhinoceros silvestris. Taxonomy (NCBI): domain Eukaryota; kingdom Metazoa; phylum Chordata; class Aves; order Bucerotiformes; family Bucerotidae; genus Buceros; species Buceros rhinoceros. Next base: position 26,955 of record NW_010395787.1, on the reverse strand, counting down.
AAATTGTTTTACATACCGTAACAGCTGTAGCATGGCCAAGTAATAATAATGGCTCTCAGCCAATCAGCTCACCCATGTTGGATTTGAGCTGTTTGCAGATTAAAGTCTTTAAATCCAGTCACCTTCTAAAACGTTTTGTCAATTAGGTTGTACTCATCTGCTTGGCAGCTGTTTCCTCACCCAGGAAACAATTCCCACCCACCACGGGCTCCTTACCACACACACATCTCCTGTTCCATTTGGAGTAGTGTTTACATATCATATTTCAGTTTTTACAATGAGCTTTGCTCTTCAGTGCTAGAAGATTGTAATAAAAATCCTATCGGAAGA
>NW_010395787.1:16431-26534 GCF_000710305.1 Buceros rhinoceros silvestris | reverse complement strand
GAAGAGATTTGCCTATACCAGGGAGATTTGCTCTCAAAGCAGCAAAAAGCAACTTTAACCTACCAATGAATCTACTCAGTATCATTTAGTTTGTGATTAGTGAGCATCTGCTTTGAATGAAGATCTCTATGGAAACTTTTGTAGCAAGAGTAGAAAAAAGGTTTGCAAACAGCGTTCCTGTAACACAGTCCTCTTTCTAAATAAAACAATTAAGTTGGTAAAATCTAAAATTTGTCTTGCTGTTGGTTGGTTTTGTTATTTGGAGATGGAGTGCTATCATCTATCTCCAATTGTATATTACTGCAGTGGATGTCAGACTGCCTTTACTCCTGTCTCCTTCAGCACTGCTAAAGTTAGTTGGTGTTCGTTACATCTTGCAATGATTTTAAAATGAAAAAAACATAGAAATGTAGTAGCTTCATTTATTCATCTATAAAGAACTTCTGTAAGTCCTTTACTTATTTTGTGCCTTTAATTACAGAATAGAGATCCAAACCCCAAGGTGTGCACCTGTAGCTACATTTTAGACATTCAAATTAATAAATAATAAGACTTGACAGGGTCACAGCAAAGGTGGCCTAGCTGCAGGCATGTTTAGGCTGCAGATTTACCAAGTGACTTCAAGCCAGTGACTGGCAGTTCTAGCTTGGGCAGCAATATTTTCCACATCTGAAAAGCGCAGAATCTATGTAACATCTTTACGCCCTTCATTTAAAGTGTTTATCATCGGCTTACACCTTAAGGTCACAATTCATGTATATTATTGCATATCTCAAAGTGTAGAAACAAGATTACTCACAACACAGAATTCATAGGAGACCTTAGAACCATGACATGCTTTTCAAGCCACTTTGTTCTGGCAGTTGAGTAAATTGAAGTGAATTTCTAAATTATTTTTTTATTTCTTCTTTCCAACTACATAGCAGCCAAGATCACAAAAATATCATGTCAAAATAAACACTTGTCTCCACAGGTGACAGTCTCAGGAAGAATCTGTGACCGAAATAGCATGAAAGTATAGCTTTGCTGTTGTGGAGGGTGGTCTTTGAAGGTCAAGGCTGAGGTCCTTGGTTGCATGGGGGAAGTTATTCAAGCTTAGGTAGTCAACTTACCTTGGTTTGGAATGTCAGAGAGAGATCTTAGAGCTGCATATTGCTCGGTTTCTTTACCCCACCTATGATTGTACATGCCCACACAGAAATGTCAGATTACACCTTGGAAATACACCTGAACACAGAGGGCTATATTCAAGCATTGACCATGGCTGTGGCTGACTGTCAAGCCAATCAAGCCTCTGCCAGAAATAAAACACACAGGACCCTGAGAAGGAGAACTTTCCAAGACATTTTCCTCTTTGGCCAGCCTGCTGTCTGCTGATTGTTTTTCCTTCATCTGTCTCCTTCTGCAGGCTCATGTGCCAGGAAGTATCAGCAAAAAGTCACGTACATGTGGAGGGAAAGGACCAAGGTTGTCGACCAGGTAACCTTGTGCTAGCCTGAGGGCCTCAGTGTCTCATCCCTGTCCTGATCTGGGCCATCTACAAATTGACAAGCTGCACCTGCACCACGTAATGGCAGGAAAGAGAGAGCTGTCAGCTGTAAATGTTTCATACTCAGAGCTGTATAGCTGTGTCAAAATAGTAGCCTGACAGGAAAGGTTTGTTTTCTTGGGAGCTGCAAGTACAGCCCTACTGCAGTCAGACCTTGTAGGACTGTACCCAAATTGAGCACAGAGCTGTGTTGCATGGGTGCATGGGTGTCTACAGCACTGAGCAGGAACCCTCTTGATCTCCACTCCTCATCCATTTTCAGGATAAACAGTACCTATCACTGTTTTTGCCAGAGTTAGTTCTGAGCTTCTTGGTAGTGTTGGTAAATGATAATAACCCAAGGATAAGGAGGTGGTCTAGGGCCAGAGTGCAATTGACTCTGCCATGAGAAGGAGCAAGGAAGAGGAGAAAGAGTGAGGTGTACAGAAGAAGGAAGGGAAGAACTGGTGAGCCCTGGAAATCTGGGTCTGCTGCCTTTGGTCAGACCCAAACATCCCTCCGTAGCAACAAACAGTTTGATTCTCCTATGATCTGCCAATGATCAGGGGACCATCACCATATTAATATCCAGTACCTTAAGTCAGCCTGCATCATGACTGAAATCAAATATATCCAGATCCAGGATCCAGAAAAGGGGAAGTGAAACATATTTTCTTCTGTTCCTAAAATGAGGTGGAATTATAAAACAAAAGACATGTGTCCCACTTTGGTTTAGCATAATCTGTATTACTAAGTGAGGACATGTCCCCTAACCTTCAACTGAGTATAAGTTCACAGCAAATCTTTTAGGAACAGATAAACCTGCCAGACATTCTGTGATCTGAAGGTAAAAATAAACATGTGAGGTGATTAAGCTTGCTTATTGATAAACATACACCCATTAATACACTATTAATTCTGAGTACACCAGGGAATAGCATCTGTGGTTCTGAAGTCAACAGCAATCATATTACTCAGGAGAGAAAGCAATGATAAATTGAAAAAGAAGGAGAGAGAACATACTTTGACACATAGCCATTCTACACCTGTTTAAAAGTGTAAAGCAATTTATTCAACTTATTAAAGTCAAGAGTTTATAAAATACTCTTGGACTGTTTTGTGCATTTATTGAATTCAAAACTTCACATATAAAAATGACTAGAACTTGATTTCTGGTCTCATATAAACAAAGGCGATTTATATTTGAGGAAACAGTAAGTCTCAAGACCCACAGCTATCTCTTCCTGAGGTATTTTTTTCTCCCTGGGGGAAGAGAAAAGCTATTGGAGCACACATAAAATTTAGGTGTTTTAAGAATTTCTCCAGGACTTCTGTTAGATTTGCTATCAGAAGAGGTAATAAAATGGGAATTTATGTTTTTTCTTTAACAAATCTTATGCTTTCTGATCTGGTGTTTTGTCATTGCAATTAGGGCTGTTCCTTGAAGTAGCAAACTGAAAAGTGGTGCCACAGTGTTTAATTTAGGTATGAACATTTAAAGAGTATGAGGAATTTGGGAAAATAAATTTTATCTATATTATTCACATATTTTTTTCCTAACAGATTGCCTCTTCACAGAGTAAGGGTATAACTTGATCATGACTTACAAGAAGATATACTGATCTAAGTTACTTTCCTCAGTAAAGATTGCAGCCATGTAGGAAATCGGTTTATGGTTGCAATAAGATTTCAGGCTCTACCTGTTCTAGGTGAGAATATCTTCCTGATATCCCACCAAAAGAATTTGCCACAAAGTATAATTAGGACATGTAATACTTCTACTACCAGTGCTGGACCACTTCTGCAGTATGATAATATTCCGTACGGCATCTTTAAATAGTTTGTGTACAGTTTATCTCATCCTCTACCTGCACCTCTTGCATGGAGCTCCCAGTGATGTTACAGATAATTACAGGGCTTAGCCGGATTTACTCTCTTAGTGAGCTCCCATTTATGACAGTCAGCAAATCAGAGCTGGTTACGGAAAAGATGTAGGGGTACCCAGGGCAAATGTTGTAAAACCTGAAGCACAGGCTGCTGGCCTCAGCTGGAGCACAAGTAAAAAGTAGCCTCTCTTGGTTGCCCTTCAGCTTAATCAGCGACATGACACTGTTCTCTGGATTGCTTCTACTTTCATCCAATGATTGTCTATATATTAGTCTATGAAATGTATTAATAATTCTAAGACAAAGACCAGAACTTCAAAGAACAGTGTCCCAGATATGGATACTAACTATTAGGCTAGAAAAGCAAGTTTCATCTTATTTGCTCATTCTCAGGCTGTATGATATTTTACATTTAAGATAACGCAGAGACGTTATCAATTACAACTCTTCTGTGTCATGGTTAGTTGGCTATCTCCCAGGGAGCAAGAGCTAGGTCTGTACAACAGTTTAGTCTCCCAGATCCCACCGCAAGTCTCATGTAGTACTTTTCATCTCTAACTCCTTTAAAACATGAATCCGAAGTTTGATTTATGGTTTATAGATGCAGGAGACCAATGGCCACACAAGAGCACTTGGACTACACATCATTCCTGGGAGACATAATAAGCAGTGAAGAGTCGAGCTCCAAGCAGAAACTCTATTCTTTTTTTCAAGAGTATCAAGTAGACAATGTCCACGGATATTTTGTTTCTCGTATATGATAAACTGAATTGTAAATAGTAATTTCTGCCATCCTGCTCCAGAGCGAAGGGTCTTCAAGCTCAAAGAGTTTTCAGAAAACATTGTCTTCCCATCCCACTACATCCCTGTTTCTATCCAATCCCATAAAGCCTAAGACTCACATAAGCAGCTTGCATTTTGTATCCAGCAGTTTTTATAAACACCATATTAGTTTCAAGATACTTTTTTTTTCCTAGCACCATCTAGAATATTTCTACAATTTAATGTGGAGTCAACGAACAAGAGGAAGATGCTTGTGGTGGGACCTTGGCTAGCCACCAGGTAACCACCAAGCCACTTTATCACTCCCACTCTTCAACAGGAGGGGGAGAAAATACTGCAAAAAGCACATAGGTTGAGACAAGGACAGGGAGATCACTGGCCAGCTACTGCCATGGGCAAAACAGGATCGACTTGGTGAAATTAATTTAAGTTATGGCCAATTAAACAGAATAGGATAATGAGAAATAAGAATAAATCTTAAAAAAAAACCACCTTTCCCCACCTCTCTCTACTTCCCAGGCTAAACTTTACTCCCAACTCTTCTACCTACTCCCCCTAAGCGGTGCAGAGTATTGGAGAAGGGGAGTTGCCATCAGTTCTTAATGCTTTGTGTTTGCTGCTCCTTCCTCCTCAAGCTCTCTCCCTGCTCCAGCATGAGGTGCCTCTCATGGGAGACAGTCCTTCACAAACTTCTCTAACACAAGTCCCTCCTGTGGACTTCAGGTCTTCAAGAACTGCTGCAACATGGGTCCCTTCCATGAGACTGCTCCAGTGTAGGTTGGTTGTGGCAGCACCGGTCCTATCAAAAAAACTACTCCTACATGGGCTCCTCTTCATAGGCTGCAGCTTTCTTCAGTGCACATCAGGGTTCTTGCATGGGGTCCTCCACAGGCTGTGTGATATCTGCTCAATGGGCTGCAGGAGAATGTCTGCTCCAGTGCAGGGAGGACTCTTCCCCTTCTTCACTGACCTTGGTATCTGTGCAGTTGTTTTTTTCATATATCCACACCCTTCTCTTCTGGCTACTGTTGAACAGCATTTTTCATCCTTTCTTAAATTTATTATCACAGAGGTGCTACCAGCGTCACTGACAGGCCCAGCTTTGGCACATTCACCTTGGAAGCGGCTCGAACTGGCTTTGTCTGACATGGGGGCAGCTCCTGGTGTCTTCTCCCAGAAGTCAGTCATGCAGCTCCCCCGCTCTCAAAGTCTTGCCACATAAACCCTACTACCATCAGAGATCACAAGACGCCTAGACAGAGTTTTACAAGGTCTATAGAAGAGATGAGATTTGAGCATAGCTTTAGATTTCTTGATCCCGTATCTTGAGCTTAAAAGCCATAAGTATGAAGGTACAACTGAAAGCTCAAAACAGGTTTTCTGTTTCAATAATAAATGTCCAAACGTGAGCAATGTTGCTTCTGAATGATGCTGCCATCCCTTTGTTGGGGGATTCTCTGTTCTCAGCACGTTCAGGTGAGTGAATGCAGGAAAAGTTTCAGCTCAGCTTCGAAACACAGTGGAGCAAACACAATCACTTTGCTTTCCAACAGGGACATTCCTGCACATCTTATTGCATTTAAGTTTAAATATTCAGGGGATGTTGAAGTCCAATGTGTTCAGCTTGTGTACAAACACCAGAAATACTGCAGAACTCTCACAAACAGGTATTTTTAAAAACACTTTTTTGGGTTTTGTATCTATATTTCACCTAAAAACTGTCTTAAACAGAAAGTGGAGAATCTAAAAATCAGATTTTAAATTTAGGATGGTACAGTGGGATTCTTTCATGTGAAAGACAAAACGTATTTCAAAGATAAGACATTATTAGAAATTGAAAAGACCCACTTGTGACTCTGGGAGTTCTTAAGCTGCAAATTTTTGAAGGCTAGCAGAACATTCTTGGGAAGACACAGTATATGCTTTCTTATATTCACCCAGTAGAGCCATATTGACAACCTTGAGATGTGTTAGGTCTGCTGTCAGTCAGAAATTATGTCCAAAAGACCATCTACATTATGACCACGATGCAGTCCATGTAAAGAATGAAGAGAGGAAGTAAGAAACTTGTCTTGATTTTTATATTCAGATTTTAACACTGGATCTCAGGAATCAGCTGTTTACACACCCGTGTCACACAGCGATCCCCTTCTTTTACTGTTACCAGACCATGCTATGAGGTTTTCAAGGTTTTTTTTTTTTTTTAGAAATGGCTGAGAATGGGTGAACACATCTTCTGTGATAATTCCATCACTTAGAAAATCAATCTTTTCAACATTGGTACCTCAGCTTTTGTTTCAGGAAAATGGGGATATGAAATACAGAGCAGTTTTACAAGGCGCTGAGGAAATTAATTCTTTAACATTTCTACAGCACTTTAGAAAGAAAACAGAGTTACCCTTGACATTAGGTAATCTCATTAAACTAATGAGAGATATCCTACATATTATCGCTTGAAGACATTGCTCTACTCCACAGAGTTGATTATAAACAAAGCCACCCAAAATGCAGACTTTTTTAGGATATCCATCAACAACTCTTCACTTCTGACAAACAAGCCAAACTCTTCAGATTCTGTTTACTTCTTCCAGTCAGTTCAGTATGAAACCATGTGCAGTAAGGCTCTAAGAAACTATATCTTAAAGGAAAACAATCGCAAATTTGGTTTATGTGCCCTAATGGTCCAAAGTACTCAGAAGGCAAAATCAGTATAATAGGCAGAAATTAACTGACTAAGATAAACTACGAAGTATTTCTGTTTCAAAATGGAGCAAAATAATTATGCATAAATAGAAAAATATCTTTAAATTTTTATACATCTTCTTAACTACTTGACTTAATATTAACAGAAAATGCCACAATACTGCATGAAAGGTTATTATTCTCATTTATACCCCCTTGGCTGTAACCTGGGAAAACTAATAATCTAATATAAAGAGTCTGGTCTAAAAACAATAGTTTGGATTAATTAACACATGCCAGTATGGGAAAGCTAAACAAATTCTTTTTCTTTTGAGATCATTAGGTCATTACGAGGTAGAGAATTGTTGTCTGCAATACAATAGGCAAGGGGCATGGGGTTTTTTTTTCCTTGCAAATGTACATTTGACAAGTTTTGTCTCTGGGCTTGTTTCTTATGGTTTTGTTATTTGTCTCTCTCCAAACATTGCAGATCAGACTTAGAATCCAGGATTCTATGTAACACTTGAAAACATTTAATGGATATCCTAAGCAACAGCCCATTGGTTATTTCTGGAGTTTTCCAATGCTGGTGGGGAACAATAGACCTTCAAAACTGATTACTCATATTTTTTCTTTGAAAGTCATGTATACCATAAAGTTTGGAGTTTTTCAAAATCGTATACACCAAAGATGTTTGTCAGCTTTCCATAGACCACTGCAAAACAGCAGTTCTCCTTTTTTGGCTTCAGAAACAAAAGAGAACTGCATCTAAACAAATACTTCTTTAAGTGTGTAAGAATTATATGAATAATAATGTCAAGTATTACAGTTTCATAAAAATGGTATATCAACAAAACTTTTGTCTTTACCAGAGTATGTCTGGAATTTTTTAAATTGCATCGCACCGGTTTTGATCTTTGCATCTATCTCAGTAGGTTTATGTGTAGTTTAACCAAATGTGCTTTCCGCAATGATTTGTCATTTTTTTCTAAATGGATCTTAAATGTTATGTAAATTAATGACACAATGATTCTTTCAAAATTTTGTGTCCACAAATCTTTTCCTTTTTTTTTTAATCTCTTATTCCATTTTTCAGCTGATCAAAGAGATTTCCTCAGACAAGAAAATTTTATAAATAAAACAAGCAAACATACTGCAAATTTTAAGTAGTTTGGTAGATATGTAAGTAGAATCTAAATTAGCACATTGTCTGGGGTAGTCTACATTGACCTACTTAGCTTTAAAGCAGCGCCATAAGAGGGTAATAACAAACTATAACTACTTTCTCTACATTACACTTCACACATATCACTTACAATGTACTTTAGTATTGGCAGAGGACACAATGCAAAGGATCTCACTAGTAAATAGTATAAGGTTAGAATGACAATACCATAAAGTCTGAAGCCCCCAGGAAGCTCAGCATTCTCAGAGTTTCAAGCTAGATATTTTGAGTGTCAAAATCAAAAAGTGGTTGTCTTTGGAGCAGGCATTAGCAACTGAAAATCTGTTTGCATGTACCTCATGGGCATTACAATTCCTGAAAGGCTTTCTTGAAGAAGGAGGGCTCGGGCAAGAATTTTGAAGCTGAGTCTTACCTTTTTCCTTTTGTTAATTGAATACCCAGATTTTCTTCTGTGGCATATGTTCTTAGGCAGAGCACGTGATATACACTAGTTTGTGATCATCTGCCTAACTGGTAACTATTACTTACATGCAGAAGAGGGCTTATTCCTTCTTTTACCAGACCTGTCTCTGTGTCAGGAGACACAGAGGGTACTGTCAGAATTGACTGGATATTTTTTTCTAGAGAAAAGACTATTAGACTTGGAGAAAACACAAAGTTTCTCATCCGAAAATCTTCCAGGATAATCACAAACTGATTAAGATAGAAACATCAGTGAGATTTAAGGAGAGGTAGGACTTTTGAATGACTTTTTGATGGAAAAAGGAGGGGGGAAACAAACAAAAAGCCAAACTGGGGACAGTTTATCCATGCCAGACTGTGCAACAGAAACACAGTTTAGGAAAGCAGTAAAGTGGAAAAATGGGAATCACCTGCAAACACAAAAGGATGGTCTTTCTTTGTCATACCAAGTGCTAACACCAGACTGTTAGTAAATAAATACCACTTGAATTTAACTTACTTTGTTTAAAAGGAGATAATTAAAAAGTGAACAAAGATGTTAATTTTTTCTATTAAAACTTTTACAAGCTTGAAAGCATTTATGTTTCTGCATGCTGCATTCACTCTTTTCTCAATTAGGGCAAGGGAAATAGCCTGCCAAACCATATCTTCACATACTTGCATTGGCAATAGCTGCCATTCAAAGTTCAGCCAGTTAATTGTCTCAGTTTCTTGTTTCTTTAATAATTCCTTTATTGGAGAAAAAGAATAGGCAGAAAATTGTAAGCAAACTCCTCAATAGGTTAATGTTTTTAATGTCAACAGTTATGTTGATGTTAGCTAAAAATGAGTTAAAATTAAGAGTTCAGGCACACAGCATACTTGTATTTTAATGAGGTGATTTGTGTAGACCTGTCATTGAGTGTTAACATTTACAAATGTAATTAATTCAGTCATATAAAACAAATATTAGATAGTTATATTTTAATGAATTTAAACCTATGTATAAATGCCAGCAGAAAGTTCCAATCATACTTAGTCAGGAATATGCATTAATCTCTCTTAGTTTTGCTCTATATAGTGCACTAGACAAGATCTTCTGGTAAAATTAAAAATAAATGCCTACACTTGACCTCTGATTCATGCAGTGTGGAAACATACAATATTTAGGTTTTAATTGTGCTATTTTTCAACTGCACCAAATCGGACCATCTGTCCAAAGTCTAAACTAGGTTTATTTTTCTACATATATTGAAATGCATTTTTTAAAATTATGTCTTATTATTGTTTCTAAGTTAAAAGTTCAGAAATATTTGCATATATCCAAACAGGAATAGCCTAAATTCCAATTAACAATAAAATATGCGTTGAATAGGAAAAAATCAATACTGATCTGCAGAACACCATGCCAGTTTGTTCTCACAGTATGCATCCTTTCTCTCCAATCAACTGATTTTCTATGACAAAGGGAATGGGAAGAGGAAAGTGCTCGAATGAAATATAAGTGAATGTTGTTTGTAAAGAAGAAATGTATATACCGATGGCAAATACTTCAGGCCAGCTTTACCTACAACTTTCTGGTTTTTGTGCTTCACTG